>NW_020885018.1:625167-821508 GCF_003945725.1 Corapipo altera | reverse complement strand
TTTCTTCCCAGTGGCTGAGATGTTGGAATTTTTTCCCAATATCAATCACGCCCCCCCATCCCTTTTTTTCCAGTGTGCAGGGAGGTGGGAAGGGGGAAGGAGCAGGGGGAAGGAAAAAAACTCTTTCATTGTTGGCCGTGGAAGCCACCATCTATCACGTGGCTGTAAATGGTTGTTGAACCTCCGGGGACAGCTCACCCCCACCCCCCCTGGGAATTAGGACTTTGTTTATCTGGGTTTGTTAATAAAGAACTGTTATTTTTCTTTTTCCACACCTTTCACCTGAAACCTCTTAGTTTCAGAGTTGTAATAACGTGGAGGGAGGAGGTTGGTTTTTCTTTTCTGCTCCCCCTCCTCTCCTTAATGGACATTTGTGTCTTGCTAAACTAAGATGACAGAGTTGATAATATAGAGATGTTTTTGTTATTGCTGAGCAGGGCTTGCTCAGAGCCAAGGCCTTTTCTGCTTTCTGTACTGCCATGCTGGGGAGGGGGCTGGAGGTGCATGGGAGGCTGGGAGGAGACACAGCCGGGACAGGTTACTCCAACTGACCAAAGGGATATTCCAGACCATTTGGCATCATACTCAGTGTATAAAGTAGGGGGAAGAAGGAGGAAGGGGAGGATGTTCAGTGATGGTGTTTGTCTTCCCAAGTCACCAATACATGTGATGGGGCCCTGCTCTCCTGGAGATGGCTGAAAACGTGCCTGCCTATGGGAAGGGGTGACTGAATTCCTTGTTTTGCTTTGCTTGTGTGCAGAGTTGGGGGGGGGGGAACAGTTTTCCCCCTGAAGTTATAAAATGGTAAACCCCTAGGGGATGGTGACCCTTGAGGTTTGAGCCAATGAGCGCTTCTGCAAAATATAAACATATCACACTTAGACCAGAAAAGAAAGTAGTTGTAGTTGTTGTTGGAGAAGTAGCCATGTTGTAGAGCCACGAGCTGAGGGGCAGGAGCCCCCTGGGGGGCTCTCCCTCACCCCCCCCCAGCCCCGGCTGGGGGGCTACAGGGACTTGGAACAGCGTAAGACTGGGTTAAGTGCCTTTAACATAAACTGGGGGATGTTTCTCCACTGTGAGCAGCAGCAAGAGATACTGAAAGCAGCGGCAGCAAGAACAGCACTGACCGAGGAAAAGTGGCAGAGAACCAAAAGAGATAAGAGAGAAGCAGCAAACAAGCATGCAGCCGAGCAGGAAGATACAGAGTTGCCTGAGAGACGAGGGCCAGCAGCAGAGAGAGAACTAAGCTCTACAGAGACAGAGTTTTGGGGTAAGAACTGAAACCAAAAACCCCAAACTCCTTTTGTGACCTCTCCTAAGTGGAGAGGATGGACTCCTACTGAATGGAAGTCCTAAGATGCAGCATGCACTGCAGAGGGGAGTTGAAAAGCTCAGGCGTCCTGGAAAGCTGGACCGGGACGGCCAAAGGAATGCAGAGGAGGGCTTTCGCCCCCCTCCCCCCCCATCCCCCGCTGCCTTGAGACAGAGCACAGAAGCTCTGTAGGGGAATTTGAATCCCCTGAAGATAGGGACCATCACGAAGACCCCTGTGCTTCGTGGTATGACGTAGTGAAGTGACCTTTGTCCCGGTGAACACAGCCTACGGAAGATAAGACCCTCGCTTGGAGATGAAGGGCCGAGAGGGCTTGGATACCCCCGTCATGTGTACTGGCAGAGATCCAGCTACAGCTGCTGCATGGAAGAGAGAGACAGAGAGCCTGCTGCCTTAGAGACACTGTTGCGCTGAAAGTAGAAAGGATCTTTTCCTTCTTCCCTCCTGGACTTTTATTTGGAAGGGAGAAGAGATTTGATCCATTGTAAATACTGTTTTGTCATGGTAGGGATAGTTAAGATTGTATATAATGTATTGTAGCATTTATTCTGTACAGTCGTTGTAATATATAATCCCTTCCCCCCATTTTGAGTCTCGTGTGGTGTCTGGAAAACCCAGTTCACACTGGGTTGAGATGTGGGAGAGGGGCTAGAACTAGGGAATTGGATTTTAGGGCTCTCAAACCATGACAACAGCTTTTGCTTTCCTTATTAAACTGTCTTTATCTCAACCCATGACTTTTCTAGCTTTTACCCTTCTGATTGTCTCCTGGATCCAGCTGGTGGGGAGTAAGCGAGTAGCTGCGAGGGGCTTGGCTGCTGGCTGGGGTTAAACCATGACAGTCCTTTTTGGTGCCCAATGTAGAGCTTGAAGGGTTTGAGATAATGAAAGATTTGATTGGTATGCACTAAATGGAATTTATAGCTGTTATTGCAGTTTAGCTAGTCATGAGCAGGCTCCTGTGCTTGCCGTGGGCTTGCTTACCTGACTGTATATTAGAGTCTGTACCTCCTCTGGCGCAGCTTGAGGCTATATCCTCATCCTGTCACCAGTTGCCTGGGAGAAGAGGCTGACCCCCATCTGGCTACAACCTCCTTTAAGGTAGTTGTAAAGAGCGATAAGGTCACCCCTGAGCCTCCTCTTCTCCAGGCTAAACAAGCCCAGTTCCCTCAGCCGCTCCTCATAGGACTTACTTTCTAGACCCTTCACCAACTTCGTTACTCTTCTCTGGACCTGCTCCAGCACCTCAATTTCTTTCTTGCAGTGAGGGGTCTAGAACTGGACACAGCACTTGAGGTGCAAACTCACCGGTGCTGAGTACAGGGAGACAATCACTTCCTTAGTCCTGCTGGCCACACTATTTCTGATGCAAGCCAGGATGCCATTGGCCCACTTGGCCACCTGGGCACACACTGGCTCATGTTCAGCTGGCTGTCGACCAGCACCCCCAGGTCCTTTTCTGCTGGGAAGCTTTCCAGCCACTCTGCTCCCAATCTATAGCATTGCATGGGGTTGTGTATTGGGTCTGGCTGAGCTGGAGTTCATTTCCCCACAGTAGCCCTCACAGTGCTGTGCTTTGCATTGGCAGCTAGAAGGGTGTTGATAACACACCGGTGTTTTGACTACTGCTGAGCACAGCATCAGCACTGTAACATTCCTTCCTCAGTTGAGGGCAAGATCCTGAGAGGGGACCCAAGTAGGCCAGCTGACCCAAACTGACCAAAGGGATATTCCATACCATAGGACATCAGATCAGATATAAAAGCTGAGGCAAGGAGCAGGAAGGTGGGCATTCATTGTTTCCAATGGCTGCCTGCTGAGAAACTGTCATACGTGATGAAACCCTGCTTCTCGGGAGTGGCCGACCATCGCTGCTGATAGGAAGTAGAGAATAAACCCTGCTATCTTTCACTTCTGCGTGTGCAAGCTTTGCTTTACTTTTTGCTTTAAATAAACTGTCTTATCCCAACCCACGAGTTGTTTTTTTCCACCTTACTCTCTCCCCTGTCCAGCTGGGGAGTGATAGAGCGGCTGGGTGAGCACCTGGCATCCAGTCAAGGTCAATCCACCACAGGTTGTTATGACTGAAGTGCAGGACCCAGCACTTGACCTTATTGAATGTTGCCTAAAAAATTCAGGGAGAAAAAAACTCCAGGGCAATTTAGTAGGAGGTAAGATAAGGGAAGGTTTTAATGAAGCCTCTCAGGCTCTGGAAATACAAACTACAAGCACACCCCCGACCCACGAGTTACAATTTTTATAATGATGTTCATCCAATCTCTGTTCGTCCACCCCCTGGTCTTTGCCCTGTTCTGCCCCTGCCCCGCCCCTCTGGAATTGAGTCTGGGGGAGTTTTGGGACCCCCCTCTTCCTCATCTTCATCTTCCTCAGCCTTGGAGGCTTTCCAAAGTTCTGGATTTGAAGGTTACTTTGCCTGCATGATATCTTGTTGTCCAGGCCAGGATGCAGATGTTCTTAAACAGAATGAAGGCCTACCTTGAAAAAGAGACTAAATATGCTGTTGGAATTTAGGGGGAATTGATATGAAATGGGGCAATAGGGTTGGATATGTGTAAGCTACTGTGCTAAAGGGTAAGGGATATAATACAGCTACTTCTAAAACCTACATTCACTACATAACTATTTCTAAAAACTATAAAAATTAAAAAACCAAAAACTCCAAGGCAACATGAACCTCATACCGTTGGTCTCGGCCTATCAATACAGCCTGTCCAGATCCCTCTGCAGAGCCTTCCTACCCTTCTTTCTTTCTTAACAGCTGATGGAGGCTCCCATTAACCCAGATGCTGCCGACTGATGCTCAAAAGCATCTTGTCATCCCTGTGATGAGTTCTGCCTGAGGATCAGCTTGCCCTATTTTCAGGTGAAAGAGAGTTAAAAGGTGATTTTTAACAGATCTTTATCCTCAAAGATTCACAGTTGCTTCCCTTAAGTGCTCGGATGCTCTGTTCCCCAAATATAGGAACCTATATAGGTGCCAATGTGAAGGCGAGGACTTTTGTGCAGCCGTTCTCTTTTTTGGGAGGTGTGAATCACCCCATGCAGTAATCCTGCATTGCTCACTTGGGCAGCAGAGCAGAGAATTGCACTTTGATGTCCCTTGTTAAATGCTCAGGGATTTTTTGGGGGGGGAAATCTTTCCTTGGCAACAGAGCATTAATGCCTAGGCTGAGATCCATCACCGTGGTGCTTGTCTGCCCTTTGGTCTGAGACCGAGTTATCTAGTGTAAATAAAAGAAGCACCCCCAGATTCTTCTATCACCAGTTCCTCTGGGGCTGAGAAATCAGCCTGCAAAGCCCCAAGTGGTGTTTCCCCTTGGCCCACAGGCAATGTGTGCTGCTGTAGTGGGAATGATGCACTGCCAACACTGGTATGGTCTTTGCTGGAGATTTGCATCCAGTCTGGATAATGGCACTCCAGGAAAGAGATGGAGGAAATAATCCTGGCCCCTCTCTCTATCTTCCATATCCCCATAGTGACCTGGACCAAAAGAAACAGGATGAGATTCACTGGGGACATACATATAACAGCTCTCTAGCTGAGCCCAGAGACACATTGAGCTAGGAGCAAGCGAATTTCCACTTTGGGCAGTTTGAAGGAGAAATATTAAAGAACTGGTTGAGTAAATATGTCTTGGGCTGTTTAGGACAAGCTGATACTGCCTTGGGGCAGGAGGGTGATGAGGTGGACCTCCAGGTGTCCTGCTCTGCTTCAGTACAGCCCAAGGAATAGCTGTCGGTAGTTTGAGTTACAAGGGTCTCTAGAGGGGTCTGTAAGCAGTTTGCAGGGGAGATGAGAAGAGCTCCTAACCCCCTGCCTGATCTTTTCCATCACAGGAGCATCCATCTGTCATGCCAGGGGTGAGATGGTGTTGAAGTCCAGCCCAGAGTCACTGGGATCTCTGCTGATGCCTCAGCAGAGCAGAGAAGCTGGGAGGAGGCAGCAGGAGAGGAAATGGTGTCAGCTAAGCACAAGACTGTTTGTCATCCTTCATGAACATGGCTCGCAGGAAGGAAGAAAGAGAAGAAGAAAATAAATATCAAAAATAGATTATAAGAACAAAGCAGAAAGAAATTGAATGGAAGTTTTCATCTCAGATTTACATCAGACGCTAGTGACATCTTGAGGTCCAGTTTATAGTGACAAGTTCTGCTGCCAGGGGCAGGATTAATGGCACATGTAGCCTCCTCCTCTCCTGGTAAGACTTCTCCTTCCTGGAGCCACCTGTTCATATACCAGACCCTATTTCTTGTTCTCTGAGCCCAAAGAACAAACTGATTCCTTCAGGTGAAAAAAAAAAAAAAAAGGAGCTGAAGAGAGAACAACTCTACATTTTGTGGCAGAGCACACCTCATGAAGAGCCCTGCTTGCAGGTGGGCAGTAACCATCTGTGAGGACAAGGCTTAATCCTTTCACTGAGATATATTGGTTCTGATTAGAAGGGGTGTTGATGGAGGGGCACGGACAGACTGTTCATAGACCAGTATGGTCGGCAAAATGTCGGTTTTATTAGAAGAAAGACACCTTATATACTGCTTATGACACTCAGATGTATGATTCTTCTACACAGAGCATTGGATACATAAGGAAAACATACTTTGTTGTCCGGTGCTAATTGGACCACAACAGGTGTCCATAGGAGGAGATGAGAAAACTTGTTCACCTGCCAAAAACTCCTCCTTGACCTTGGCAAAAAGCCTCTTTTGTTCTAACTTCAGAGCCTGTAGCCATATTTAACTAACAGTTGCTTTTACTGTCCACACCCAAATATGCCAAGGGAAGGCTTACAGAAATGCAATAGAAATTGTTCACATACAATCTCTATACTCCAACAGAGGGGGAAATATCATATAAGTCAAAAAGTTATGCCAGCCACAGGGCAGCCTGGTCATGGGGAAGGGGACCCAGGTAGAGCAGCAGAGCCTCCTCAGGAGCACAGACAGAAATGCAGACAGGAACCTTGGAGGGGGCTGCCCAGGCTTCAAAGTTCTCTGTTGCTTTGACAGTTTCTATTTTCTGCGATCATCAGATGTTTTCGTAAGAGAGGGGGGAAAAAAAGCTGGGGGGAAAAAGACCAATATTCTCTCCAAAAGCAGACCTGATGGAAAATTTTCAGCCTGCCCTATTGAATACACCAGGGCTTGCTTTACTTTCTGCCTTGCATGATTGCCTCTTTCATTAACATTTGAGACAGGCAGCAGGCAGGGAGAAATCCTGAAAAGCTCTAAAGTTTGCTTCTCCCATCTCTCCCAGCGTTGGGCTGGTTCAGACAAAGCCTGTGCTGGAGGCTGGCTGCAAGGAAAGGTGTTTCGATTACCATAGAAATAGGGAGAGTACAATCCCCAAAGGGTTCATCTTCTGCACATTGAATCAACCTAACATTTTCCTCCAAGCCTGAGCAAAGCCATGTTTGACCATAGTGTGAGCTGGGATGCTGTGTTAATGGATCAGGTCCTTGCTGCCTGGCATCAACTGGGGAAGGTAACAGTGTGGCCCTCCAGGTTGGATGCATTATTAGACTCGTTAGCAATGGAAACAGGTCATGTGGAGGGGCAGCTGTAAGTGGGTGCTAGAGTTGGGGCATTTGGGAATGATGGTGGGTTAAACTTGGGCATTTGGGAGGTGGGGATGGGGGTGTGAATGGGGCTGATAAGGTTTGGGGAGCAGGGAGCAGTAATGAAGCATGGGCAGCTGGGACCAAGATGCTGGGATTGGGAAGAATAGGGATAAATACAAAGATTCATTACTGACCCCTGTCATGGGGCTGGATTGGACACGGTGGGCAGACGTGAAGAGCTTTTTCTCTCTTGGAGAGAGCATTGCTGAGAGCATCATATCTGCAACACTTTCAGATGTAACCCAGATGAGATGGTTGGACAAATCTAATGGTGATGGAAGTACTTGCTGCCCAGGAAGCCTGGCACCAAAGTGAAAACATAGCTCCCAGCCCACATGTCCTGCCAATCAACCCAATCCTGTATTGACAAAACATTATGTCCATCAACCCAAGATAATTTAAGAAGGATTTTAAGGTATGTGAATGTGTCCAGGAGAGGGCAACAAAGCTGGTGAAAGGGCTGGAAGGCATATCCTATAAGGAGCAGCTGAGGGCTCTGGGTTTGTCTAGTTTGGAGAGAAGGAGGCTGAGGGGGCTATCGGATTGCTCTCTGCAGCTTCCTGAGGAGGGGAAGTGGAGAGGGAGATGCTGATCTCTTCTCCCTGGTATACAGCAGGATCTGTGGGAATGGTTCAAAACTGCATCAGAGGAGGTTTAGACTTGATATTCTAAAGCATTTATTTGCAGAGAAGGTGGACAGACACTGGAACAGGCTTCCTAGAGAGGTGGTCAATGCTCCATGCCTGTCAGTGTTTAAGAGGCATTTGGGTAACTGTGGCAGGATGGCCTACCCCTATAAGGCTTAGAATCTGATCAGAGAATGCATACAATGCAAGCTATCATACAAGTTCTACTGCTGGCACCAGAGTGCTCTTTTGGTGTTGAATTATGCTAAAACCAGCCTGGTTCACCAAACTTCAAACACACATCCTGCTTTTTTAAGCAGGATTTGACAGATGAGCTGCTCTCTGGCCTGTAAATCTATGACTACCAGTCCATCACTTTATAACTATAAAAGCCTAGTCCAACTTTCATATGGCAGATTCTTCCACAGACTTCCTTGAAGTGCGGAGCTTCTCCTGTGAAGCAGGGATACCTCTTCATGGTTACTCCCCAGGGGTTAAGAGAGAGATCTGCCCACTATCTTGTATGGTGAGTTATATCAATCTCTACTTAATAGTTTCTTTTGCTAGCTTTGATACAATTGCTTTAATATAATTGCTTTGATACAGTGCACTATACTACTTTATGCTATATTATACCCTACTAGTAGGTTTTTAGTTTCTAGACAGTGTAGTAAATAATTCTGATTAAGATCTTTCATCTGTTCACTCGTCTGTTCATTTGTCATAATGAATAATTCATTTTATATAAATATATCCATTTTGCCATTATTAAAACCTGTGGGACAAAGTGATTTAATCACACCTCTATAATTCCTTAAATTTAAACTGTTGACACAGTCTGAGGCTAAGATAGGATTCAACCTCACCTAGACTCTTCTCTGAGAAGGAGTTTAGAAAGCAAGGGAGTCCTTCCTGCATCTTGTGACTTCAACAGCAGGGCTTCTTTACTAACTTTGTCTAAGTCTTCCACTCTCTCCTGTGACAGTAACGCCCTTAATAAAATGCTTTAACCTTGGGTCAGCCCTGAAGTAGTCAGGCAGTTGGACTAGACGATCATTGTAGGTCCTTTCCAACTGAACTATTCTAGTATATTCTGTTCTATTCTAAGACATAAATAACAAAAACATGGGTCTGAGCTCCTACCAGAAAACACACCCAGCACAGTACGACCTGGCTACTGAGGAGCTCCTCCAACAGTGTTTCGGCCACACAAGAGTTTGTGATCCAGCCCTCCAGCCCCTAGGCTGAGGATGTGAGAGCAGAATTAAGCAACTTTCTGTAAATCTGAGCTCACTCCAGGGTAGTAATCTCTAAAGGTAAACACTCCTCAATCCCTCTCTATATAGCAGCATCTCAGGGTCTTTTACCATTTCATCCCCGGACTCCATGTAATCTAATGCCACAGATTTATATTAAGGCATTACGTGATTTTCACTTTTATTCATCTCTAATTTTATTTGATCACAAGTCCATAGACAACAGAGATTTCCTTCAAATAACTCTGTCATTTTGGGGGACATTACAATTACTTTAGAACTTATCACAGCCTATTATTTATTTAAATTATTCCTCCTAGAACCACATTAATTCTTTACCAAGAAATAGACATCAGCTTTTCTCTGTCAGGGCTGTTACATCCTTATTACTTCTCCTGTCTTGGCTAAGATGTCCAGCTTGCAACTCTGTCTCCATGCCAGATATTTCTTATGCAGCTGGGTGGTCCTTTGTGCTGCCAAGCCAGGTGCGTACATTAACATTTCCAGTAGTGAAACCCAGATTCACCACATCTGGGGTTGTGCTATGCTATTTTTCCTCCTCCTGCACAATCACTTTGGGTTTTTCATTTATTTATTTTTACCATTAATAATATAGTTAACAATATTATTACTTATTAGAGGCCAGATAAGGAATAGGACATCACAAGAACGATGAGGTGCTTGCTCACATTCACAGGTGATGTACCTTGCCACCTCTGCAAACATTTTTCTCCCTTAACTGTATCTAAAAATGGGAGGAAGGATTGAAACTGCATTTTCTGCCTGTAGCACCTCACACATCTGTGGAGCCACCTGAAAACAACACCCATGGGAGAGAGGTAACTGCCAGTTCCTCTCCTACTGCTGCTTGGGGGTTGCTGCAGGGCTTTTAGGGGACGCTGGGTCATGCAAGGTCGCTTCTCAAAAACCATCCTTTGTACAAAAACTGCTCTTTTTTGACCGTGAGTTTCTGTCAGCGCAGCAGCACGGACTGGCCATGCTCCGCCGTACCCACCCGTGACCCCCACAGAGCACCACCCCCTCCATCCCACTCATAACTCAGCACGCAACTTCTCTTCCGCTCCAGGCGAGATGCGGGCCTGGTCCGTAAGGGCTGATGCAACACCAGGAACCACTCACTCATACATTCCACAAACGCTGTGGTGGAGAGCGCTGCCCCTTTAAGCGCGCCGGTAGGGGCGGGACGTGGGGTGGGGTGTGGCTTGCCATGTAGCGCGGCGCGGCGCGCTGAGGTCAGCTGCGAGTGGGCGCCGTCACAAAAGGAAGTGGCGGCGGCGGCGGCGACGGCTGTCAGCGTGGGGAGGGGTGGGGGGCCCGTGGGGGCAGCGCGACGGCGGCGGGGCAGCGGCAGCAGCAGCGTGGGCGGCGGGGGCCGCGCCGCGCCATGGCCCAGCAGCAGATGAGCAGCTCGCAGAAGGCACTGATGCTGGAGTTGAAGTCGCTGCAGGAGGAGCCGGTGGAGGGCTTCCGCATCACCCTGGTCGATGAGTCCGACCTCTACAATTGGGAGGTGGCGATCTTCGGGCCCCCCAACACCCTCTACGAGGGCGGGTACTTCAAGGTACGACCTTTCCCCGCCCCGCTGGTGGACCGGGCCTCCCGCCGCCGCGGAGGTCCTGGCGTGGGGCTGCCGGGGCCTGCACCATTCCCCTCGCCGCCTGCCAGGTCTCTTTGTCGGGCTCGGAGGGGCCGTGGCGGGGTAGCGGTCCCGCGGCCGCTGTCAACCCCTCCGCCCCTCGCGGGAGGGGGCCAGGGTTAGGGAGGACAGGGCGGCTCGGCGCCCGTAGGTGGTGCTCTGCGAGCTGCCCTTCCCCGCCCGCTGCCGGTGGCGGGGGGACGGTCTGCAGGGCCGGCTGGCTGGGGCCTGTAGGGCGTCTTCTCTCAGGATGCCCTCTGGGGAGAGGAGGCCGTGTTACAGCTGTCTCTATTCTTTCTCTGTTTTAACCCCAAAGAAAGGGAGGTACCTCATGGCACGGTGCAAATTCTTCCCTTTCACCCCCAAGTTATCCTCTTGGCTCTAGTCTGTGTATATTTATTTCAAGGGGGCTTCCCCCGATAGCTTTGTTTGTCATGTAGGAACATCCTGTGTAGGATGACTAATTCCGGATAAAGGGTGTATTTTTTCAAAAATTCATGGACTTCAGGACTGTTTTTCATTATTTCTTTTCCCCGTTTTCCTTTTCTTCCTCTCTAAACTTCTAGAGGGCAGCCTTCAAATGGCTACAGCAACACATAATTGATGAAGGTAGATAAATGCTTTTAATTCATCTCTGTCTTCCTGTTAACAAAAAAAAAATCTTGTGGTTCTCTTGTAAATATATTAAGCAAGAAGTCTGGCACTGCTGCCCCAGAAAGGGAGAAGACTTAAATTCTCAAAACAATTGGAGGAGGAATTGCATGTTTTTTCTTAAAGGAAGCAATTGAAAAAACATGGTGCCTGCAGAAGATATGTTGCATCAGGCATACTCCTTTGCACTTGATGTCTGCTTGGTCTCTAGCAAATTAATGTCCTCTTAAGCTTGCTTCTCCCAGGAGTTATTGTTTTAGTAGTGACTCTTGTGTCTGTCATTTCATGCCCTTTGATTTCTGTCAAACCAAATTTAATTTTTGGATGATTTCTTTACTTGGCTGACATGCATCTTGGCCTCTGGGTCAAGGTTTAAGAGTTTTTTTAACACAAAACCAAAATAACCTGTAGTGTGGGGAATAATAGATTTGAGTCGCATTTGGTTTGGCTTCATCATTTAGAAGGAAGGGAAGGCTTTGGCACAAGACTTGCTTTTTCTAATGAGTTGGTTGGCATGCTCATGTAGGTGTGATAGGTGTATTCTTAGACTCACCTTCATTATTACTTATTCAGGAAGTTGCTCTAGTCTTGGGTTGGTAATTGGGTCATTTTTACATCCAAATGGTTTGGCAGCCTCTTCCTGCCCTTACCTTACTCATCCATTTTTTTCAAAGAAATCACATTGGATCAAAATATCTTTGGTTGGGGAACTCTCTGGACTGTATGCTTGTAATTGTTCCTGGAAAGAAGCTGAAGCAGCCTGTGAAATAATCCAGGGATGTGCATTAACAAATGTTGCCAGTTGCCTTACCTCAGTATTATGAATGTGATATCTCTTTTGGTATTTTATGTCCTTGAACTGTTGTACCTTTCTTCTAAATCCTTCTGACCAATCCTATGATGCTTATTTTGACTGGGAGATGAAGGTCTCGTGATGCCTTTGTCCCTCCACAGTAGAGGAATTCCCTTCAAGCAGCATGGCTCATATGTTGTTTTTGTCTCATCTTTCCTCCATGAGGAGCTGCGCATGGTGGGCTTTGTTTTGGTAGTGTTTGATCTTTGGTTATGCATCTTAACTTCTGAACCTATGAAAAAGTGATTTTTAGACCACTGTTCTGTCACTAGGGAGGAGTCCTGTGGTCCTGAGAAGTGATGTTGTTGACTTTGTCTGTATTGGGCCTTCAGGCAAACTTTTAGATGTGTTAGACTTGGCTTACTGAATTATTTAGAGATAAGGTAAATATCTAACTTTATTTTGTGGGGTGACTTCTATGATATATTCATAGTATATGCAAGGTGAGCACTAGTTCAGATCAGCATCTGATTAGTTTTTCAGATTTCTTGACTTGATGAAATATCTAGCTTCATCTTGTTTTGTCTTTTTAGTTTCCTAAGGTAGCTAAGCAGGATTAGAAATATGCACTCTAACTTTTTTCAATTTTGTGGCAATGAGAGTTTGGGAATTTTCTTCCCCTTGAGGTGTGGTTTGAGGGTAGGAACTAGAGGGGAAGTACAAAGCCTTCTAATTAAGTTAAACATTTTGAGAAAAGGCCTGTGTTTAATGGAACCTTAAAGTGTTAGTGATAGTTGATTGGGAATACAAATGCTTGATTTGTGCTCATGGATCACTTGGAACTGGTAACATCAGCTTTTGGCACCTTCTTTATTCTTGGATAAATATGACCTTTCTCTCTGGATTGTTGAACTAGCTGAATAAACTGAAATACGAGAAGTGTTCTCTTTGTACCTTCTTGATAGGAGCTACTGCTGTTAAAGGCTGGTTCAACATTTCAACAGATTCTGGTTTCAGTTGCTAATCCTGTAACCAGTATTTGATAAATTGAAGCAGAAAACCTGTCCCCTTGAATGTTTGTTTAAATGGTAGATTATTGTAGCCAGCACTAAGATATTGATAAAGTTGGGGACTTGTTAAAAATTCAAGCACAGCATCTAAGCATATTTTATAAACTAATATAGCATGCTCGGGTCTACTGCAGTACGTCATAGTTTAGGACCTCCTAGGTAGATGGAAAGGGCAGCAACCACTTTGTGGAGAGCAGCTTGTATCAATGAGGGATAGGAGCAGTTCTGAACCACAAGCCCCCCTCATGCAATCAACTAAAAGTGCACATCTGCAGTGAAGGTTGTCACAAATCCAGGTGTTTCTGCATGGCTCTCCTTATCCCTGTCAATCTTTGCCTTATCTAGTGACTTTATGTAGCTATTCATTATGACTGGGAATAATCTTTTGGGCAACCTTTTGCTCAGGTTCTAGATCACCACCCTCAAGGAAGGAGTTATTTCATGCACTGGTTATCTCCCATTCTTGTACTGGGACCCAATATTTCAGGGAAGGTGCAAGTGAGAAATTATATAAATAAAAACTTCATTAGATGTGTAGTGCTGCCCAGAAGAACAGTTTGACCAAATATGCTGTGTCAAGAAGCATGTTTAATGTAGAGCAAGAGTCAATATTGAAAGCTCCTTGGATTTAGGCTGGGTAGATGAGAATGAATCATAGAATCAACTGGATTGGGAAAGACCTCCAAGATCATCAAGTCCAACCCTTAATGAATACACCTAACATGAAAGGAAACAAGAAAAATGAACTGCACTGTTAGAGTTTGATAGTTCTTAAGACAATTTATTTCATGAGGTGTTTTTGCTACATGAAGGAGCAAGTCTTGACACAAGTGGGGAGGAGGAACCCAAGCATTATGCTTAGTTTTTTCAAGTAATTTGGGGGCTAAATACTTGTTACAGCATTGTTTTCCCTGCTTTTTGTAACTTGTTAACTGTGTGCTGTTTAGAGTTCTGTGTTGTTGGATCTCAGCTTCTTCCAAGGGATTTGTTTTGATTTCAAAGCGACTTGCAATATGTGAGAATAATTTATTTTTTTTTCAGAGCAGTGAATTGATATGGAACTTACAGATAACTTATGGCAAGTATGAGCACCATGTTTAAAAGTTTGGTATTGTAGGAGCTTCCTAGAAAGCTTAAAATAAGCAAATAGAAGTTGTAACTGGTAAAACATGTAACTCCACAAAAATATTTCTTGGTGCCAAGGAAAAAATGTGCGTTACTCTCAGCATAAAAGCTGCCTTCTGCAGGCCTCTGCATTGCAAGGTGCTACAAAGCTTCTCTCTCAGCGTACTTAAACTTCTATTTTTGTTGTCTTTAGGTATCATTGATGCTAATATGCAACCCACCTATCTGTAAGATAGGATCATCTGTTGTTGACTATCTCCAAAATAAGAGATGTGAAGCTGTCTGTAGGCAAGAAATATCTGATGTTGGTTCACAGATCATAAGCATGCTTTATGATCTCTAACTCTCAGGCCTGAGGAATACCTGATTGACCCTCACTCTGCTGTTGCATATAGGTTTTTAGATGGTTGTGTCTGTGGGACCCACAGAACCTCCTAGACTGTTTTGGACAGCTGCCTAGCTTCAGAAGGCAACAGGCAAGGTAATGACAGTAGCCAGCTTCCAGCCCTTTCCCTAGGACTCCTCTGATACAAGTAGGGATATTGTGTATGCTAAGAAGCACAGATAGTGGTTTGCAGTTCTAATACTTCCTGAGAATATAAGACCAGGTGCAATTAGATCCTGTTGTATGGCAAGAGGAGACCCTGGCTCTGCCATTAGGATAAAAATAGAAAGCTTTCCATTTGGAAAGATTGAGCACTTTCAGTTTGCATAATTCTTCTATTGTTTGGCTGTATTTCCATGAGTCTGCACAGTGATCCTTGGATAAGGTAAAATAAAAAATGACTTGAATAGCAATGTGAAGAATTGTGCATCTTGAAATTTCTTGCGAGTCTGTTCAAGAGATAGTAACTAAAAGCATGTAGATAGCTTTAGATCTGGTTCATATTATGGAAATTAATGGAAGCTTTTGACTCTCAGGTGTTAAAGGGTGTTCTTAATATTTTGTTTGCCTGGTAAATCCTTAAGATCTCTGCTATTGCAGTAATATTATGCCAGTGTCTGAGTGTTGGACCATATATAACTTCTCAAAAACTCAAACATGTTTTTACAGCACTGTTTCTGAAGTCACGTTTACACTGCTTGCTATTTTACATAGTGATATATTCACACAATGTTTTCTTTTTAATAACACTTTAGTTCTAATCCATGATGCTCATTTCACATCTAGAGGGTAGGAAATGCCAGAAAAAAATGCTTGCAGAACTTGAACTCTCTTCTTTGACATGCGGTTTGGCTGTGTAGTTTATGGCTATCATCAGGTATTCATAGTAATGAGTAGTATAGGCTAAATGGTGGAGACTTTATCTTGAAGTGTAACTGAGTTAGTTGGAAATGTAACAGTTAAAGATGGAGTGCAGTGTGGCTGGACTAAAGGTTATACGACTCATAATATAGCATGTCCTCTTATAATTGGACTGCATGTCATCAGATGTGTGCATACACGTGCATGTGCACAAAATTAGCTTCCTGTTTCCAGAGTGCTACTTTATTTTTTAAAAATGTTAAAGTTTTATCCAGCATTTTGAGTTAGAAGAATTTCAATTACTAAGCTTTTGTGGTAGTGACTTAATGATAATGTCTCATCTCACCAGATGAATTTAATAGTAATAACTTTGGCACTGTGTACCCTCCTGTTACGACCCGCCCCAGAAAAAGGGGAGGGGAGTAACCCAGGTTCTTATCAATAATTCCCTTGAGGTGGATTAGAGCGAAGCGACACTGAATAATCGGTGTCTGAAAACATATATAGGTAGGGTTTATTTTAACAATTTTGTTTGAACAGATATGTTAGCATTTTGGGTGTTGTCATCTATACTATCTATCATAGGGATAACCCCTGGGGGGAAAATGCATAAGGGAGAGAAAGGAAAGACAGGGTAAGGCTAAGGGAGAGCAAGGGAAAGAAAAACTGAGAGTGGACAGATGTATATAGTCACCGCCCACGGGGTCCAGCGATGAAACTTGGTAGTTGCAGCTTCCATGTCTGTCAGTTGAAGTGATGACCTTGATCTGCTGGGGGTGAAGGAGGGAAGCCCTCACACTCCAAGAAGTTATGAGTTATTATATCCATGGTTAGTGTCATGGGCCATGCCTCGAGCCTCCAACCTCTCCTGGGCCTGTGCAGAGTTTCTGTGTGTGGCCTGGTTCCCGCCTTTCAAGATTGGCAGAGAGGGGGATGGGCTTTGATGGGCCATCAGAGGTATAATGCAAAAGTCCTGCAGAAGCCTGCAAAAGTCCCTTGGCAATCCTAGGATGCATAAATCATTAACCATTTCAGTCTCTGACACCACCCCGTGATTTATGCATTCAATAATTTCTTTTGTTGTTCACTGAATCTTCTTTGTGGGCGGTGCCTTTCGTATAGTTGACAGAAAGAGAGGAGATAGCACGAATCTTTTCCCAATGCAATGCAATTTCCAAAAAACCCTACAGTAAAATAGTAAGCATATGGGACATAACAATATCTGAATAGTTAAAGTCAAATTTCCTAATATTAACAAAGGTACAAACATCAGGATTTAATACTGACACAAATCTAATTTTCATTAGCCATAGTCTCCACCCTGTGAGTAATCAGGGTATCCTTTAATGCATAGTGGGTGTGAGGGATTCTATAATGTGTCTGTTAGAGGGGGGGCAATGTGTCTTGAAATTGTACTTGAAATTACACATCAGTTCTTATGCAAATACACTGAGTTACTTGGGAGCTGGTAAAAGGTTTTCTTATATTCTCTTCAGGTAATACTTTCTTTTGTTTTGTTTAGATTTAGTTTCACTTGTCAATATTTTGTGAAATTTAGCCAAATATAAAATTTGATGCCTTCCGAGGCAGAGGGTTAATGCATATAATACATATTTGTATGATTCCAAATATGCATAAATTCTTGTACTAACTCTCAGGCTAAATTTGATTGAGTTTTTTGATTCTCAGTTGATTGAGACAGAACTACACACATCCAAAAGCCTCTCCCAAGCCAACCCGCCCCCCAACAAAAAGACAAAACAAACTTGGCAAAAACTAAACTAGCAGTACATAAAATGACTTGTCTTACACAATCTTACCAGCGAGTTGTTGTGGTGGTTTGAAACTCCCAAGAATCCAATTTTTAAGTTCAAGCCCCCTCCTCCCACAGTTTGCCCCTGTGAGAGGGTTTAGTGATGGTATGGACTTGATATCTTTTTCACCTCATGTGGAGAGTTTTCAGACAAAACACAACCATTCGTTATTGGGGGAAGGGGAAAATACTTACAAAGGTTTATTTACACTCACATATATATTTACATTAAATTAAATTTCTCCTTTTCTTCAATAAAAGTCCTAGAAGAAAAGAGAAAATCTTTCTGTCACTCCTCAGGCCACAGTTCCTTCATTTCAGTTTTTTGTGGCACTGGTTAGTGTCCTTCATTTTCCTGAGGCAGCAGATTTAAGTGTGGCAGTCAGGATTTTTATTCTTACTTTGTGGAAATTTCAACCCCAAGCCCGAGCCTTCGGGGGATTTCCTTGTAAGATCTTCACTCCTCTTGGGTTAGAACATTGAAGGCAGCTTTCAGTTCAGTCTTACCAAAACTCTTTTGCTCTGTCTCAGCTCGACAGCTTGATAGAAACAGCAACAGCAGCAGCAGAGGGCACGGCCACCTCCTCCGCATTCCGTCCTGGCTCAGCTCTCAGGACAAACTCTGGGTTTTCAGCTCCTTTCTCTCTCTCTCTAGCTGCTGCTGCATTTAGGGACTCCCTAAGGGTTTGGAAGTCCACCCCTCCTCTTCAGAGAGTCTCTGGTTTTGGGAAAATAATACAGTCTTACCCCAAACCAGCTCTGTTGAGTTTACCTCTGTTTTGTTGCCAGCTCTCCCTCCTGCAGGAACATCTCTGTGTCTTTCAACCAGCTTCACGTTATCTTGCTGCTGCTGGCTATCTTTTGGCTTTTAGCCATCGCTGTCTCTGTTCAGGACTGCTCCGCTGCCGCTTTCAATGTCTTCTACTGCTGCTGACAGTAAGGAAACTTTTCCAGCTCTTGATTACGGGACCCGGTCCAGCTTTGACACTATACCGGGTCTCCCGTAGCCTTGACTGGGGTCTGGGGGCCCTTGACCCTTGACCCCCAGAGGGGCTCACTGGCCCCCTGCCTCCTCGTGGCTCAGATCATGGCTACCTATCTACTACACTATCTTCACTACCTTCTCTTCCATTTCTGTGGGTATGTAATTTCCGTAGGGCGCACGTGGACTATTGATTGGTCCAGTATTATCAGTGGGGCAAACCATTACTACCTCAGAGAAAAGGTTTTTCAAACCACCACAGTTGTTCATGATAAAACCACAAATAAGTTAACAATTATTAATAAGCTGATAATACAAGCCATTTTGGGAGTAGAGGAGACACAAACCTTTACATATTGCAAACTTATTGAGACAAAAATACATACAGACATGCATATTACAAAGTTATTAAGATAAAAACACAAACACATGTCAAAGAACAGTATAAGTCTCCAGTCCTGTTGCTACTTCATTTTCTCATGGGATACTTGTAAGCTGATAATAGAAGCAGTTGTGGGGGCAGTTATCTTTTCTGCCCATTGCTGCAATTGAAAGTTTTGTTGGTCTCACGCAGTTTGATCTCATCTGCTGGCAGGTTCCTGCAGAAAAACAAAGAAACCTGGCCCACTACAGACCCATTATTAAAAAGAAGGAACTATCTATTTATCCAACTCCTTATCTGGCATATTGTCACTAGGGCAGTAATAATAGAGAAGTTTGGAACATGTTTTCTCCAAAAAACAAACTCAGAGCATGCTGGAGCTCCTTTTTTACTCCTCAGCATCTTTATTTGCTCTAGGGTGGCCAAGGTGTCAGAGGGAATACACACTGCTACTTTTTCTGTGGGAATTTGAAGTCTCAGACTTTCCAAATGGGTGATAGTATTTGTCTGAGTCTGGTCCACTGTGGTGACATCAGCAATCTGGGCAATCAGTTCAACTTTGTTATGTACAGCAGCTATTTGTGAGCCAGTGTCAGCATCGAGGTAACTCACCGGCAGCTGCCACTGCCCATTAGGTTTATGGACAGGCCATACAGGAGAACTGTATGGTGAGTGTATGGGGACAACTACCTGTTGCTCCTGTAGTTCTGCAATTTCTGGGTGTGGCAGTTTGAGCCACATTAGAAATCCAAAATCCAATTTTCAGGCTTCCCCCCACCCCTTCTCACAATTTATCCTAACACCGGAGAGAAACTTTCAGACCAGAGGCTTCTGTAGGGGAAGGGGGAAGTATATACATTTATTTACACAAATAAATATACTGTACAAACTAAAAGCAACTATATATATATATTACATTTCTATCAGTCAGTCCTTTCAAGCCTCTCCTTTAACTTTAGTCCCGGAGCAGCTTTTCAAGGCTGATACGTAACACAGTCTTTTGCCGTGGGAGTGTTCTGGGCTCCTGAACGCTCCCCCCTCACCAAGTTCTAGTTGTTTGTTGCAGTCTCTCCTCCTCAGGAAATCCAAGAAGATAGCTTTGAGTCCTTGTTCTTCTGCTGCTGTGTGATATCTCTCTCTCTCTCTCTCTCTCTGCTTCATACCTCGGTTCGTAGACTGCTGCAGTGTAGTTCAGCTTATCAAGCGTCTGTGTCCTGGAATGTTGATTTCTCCTCGGGTTTTCGGTTGTCCTGCATTTTAGTTCACGGCAGAGACATCCTCTGGGCCCCCCTCTCTCTCTTGGGGGGTCCATCTCCAATTCTTGCCTGGGAATTTTCTCCCTAGCAATCGAGCCTCCTCCGGCCCGTCCACTTGGCTCTGCTCTAATGCTGAGCCTCCCATCCTGTTACAATCTGCTAAAATATTGCAGAAAGAATTTTTATATTCGAATGTTCCCTTGAGCAAAATTAAAACTCATACAAGTTAACTGTTGATGCCAAAACTGTTTTTATTAATTGCTAAGAGATGCGAAGAGAAAGAGGAAAAAATAAGAAAAGGTTAGAAAATGCTAAGATTACTTTTTAGAAGCATAGAAAAAGATTACCACCAAGAACTACCTATTCGTCTGAGCTGACTTGTGGAGTGGGGGGGAGAGGGAGAGAAAGAAGCAGCTTTTGCCTTTTTTTTCTCTGACTCCACCTTGGTGTGATGTTATCTCTTTAGCTGCAGGGGGTCTGGAACGCAGCCAGGATGTGGACTTCACTGCTCGCACCAGCCCTGTCTCAGGCTTGTGCAGAGGCCTCGGTCCCGCTGTACCTCTCAGAAATAGGGTCAGGGTGGAAAAAACTCACGCAGGTAGTACGGTGGGTCCTGGTCCACTCCAAGACGGCAGAGGTCCAGTCTTCTGGTGACGGGCAGGCAGCTTTCGGTGGCAGGAGAAAAAAAAAGTGAGGGCGAGGCGAAACTCTTAGCTGGTAAAGCCAATTGTCTTTCCCACTCCTCTTTCCCTGATCTTCCCAAATTTCTCTTCAGCTTTTATAGTGTTCAAAGGAGGTAGTCTGTGGTGTTTTGGCACGTAGCCCTGTTCAGATGTTCGCAGAGATATGATAAGGATGAACAATACCAGGATCTTTTGGCAGGAAAACTCCAGTGGGAAACTTTGGTGAGAACTTCTGGTGGAAAACTGACACAGAAGTTTTGGTAGGAAGTTTTTGACAGGCAGAAACAATGGTGAACCATAATTTTTGGCATTTGTATGTTATCTGTCTGTTACACATCCACTCTCGCTAAATAGCGAGAGGGAAAAACAGCCCTCCTCTACAGCTTGGCTGCAAAGGTGGGGGGAAGAAGAAGAGGGCCTGGCCACAGGGCCTGCCTCTCTCTCCCACTTACCAGTTGTTTGTGAGTCGCATCCCTCACAAACATGCACTCATTCCAATGCTGTCTCTAACTCTGACCTAGGCAGAGTTAGGGGGGCCACAGGGCTCCCCTCTTCCCCCCGGAGGGGGAGAGAGGGAGCCCAGCCACCCCCTGGCCTTCAACACCTACACGCAGCAGACACCAACAGCCATAACAACCAAGACCGAACTGCCAAACGCTTCCGGTGCTGTGATATATGGAAGAGAACAACATGGACAGTGATTGGCTCTCCAGGGAACACTACCCTGGCACCCAATCACTTCTGAGCCCCCCCAGCCTCTCAGGGGGGCCAATTTCAAACTATGACACTGGGGTAATTTTTTCACGTGTTCCTAAAGGGAGTGGGTGGGGGTTTACATTTGTTATTTTAGAAGGAGGCAGACTTTCAGCAGTTTGCAACAGACGGACAGAGGGAGATGGGAGACCAAACACCCATTCTCTCCCTTTGGCATCTGTCCAGGCTCGCCCCTTTAGTAGATCCATCCCCAAGATGTTAACTGGTAATTGCCTCACAATCATGATAGTTTCTGTGGTTATCTCTTCTCCAGGTGACCAGCATTTCACCCGAGCAGTGTATTGGGGTCGGGATTTACCAAAAGCATCAGTTACCCATCTTTTTTTGTCTGACTTAATGCCACAATGAGTAGCAGCTTTAGTTTGGAATGCTGAGACCTGTGCACCCGTGTCTACTATGAATGTAACCAAAGATTTAAAAGGACCGAGAGGAAAAGTGATTACCATATCTCCCTGGCTGTTTTCTGTGAGCTTTCTCTCATAAACCCACTTGTCATTTTTTGGCTGATTTACTTGGGAGCAGCAAGTCCAGTTTCTTAACTCAGAACTGGTCAAACTGGTTAGTCCGGTTTCTGGAGAGGCTGAGGGGATCACAGTGTTGGAATCCTTAGGAGGGCTGCCCCTAGGGGGTGACTCATGCTTTTTGATCTTATCCCAGTGCTTTATCAAGTATTCCAAATTAGCGGTGGGTAATTTGTCCATCACTTCTCGAGGAATTCCTTTTGCAACACCCTCCACCCACAAACTGTACCTCTTTCGCCTGCTAGATGACACATTTTGTTGACAAATACCTGGTGAGGCAGGTTTTTGGACCTCCCCTGCCCTCCTGCAGTGTATTCTCTGGCCACTTGTACCAGAGAGCCCCAGCTGCTGACCAGTACCTATTAATTCTTGGGCTATTTCCAACCAGGTTATCCCTGGTGGAGCACCCCTTCTTCTAGGTCTGGGGGTTGCCTTTATGCACTCCTGTAATTGTTTAGCATCAACTTTTAGTGCATCAGGCAGGCCTCGGATTCAGACTGGAAATCTCTGTGGATCCACTTCAAGTTCCATTGGGGAATTTCGTTGTGGGTCTAATAATTTTGTGTGCATTAATTGGAGACATGCAGTTTTTTGTACACTTTTTACAATGTGGCCAATTGTGGGTGTTTTAATCGTGTGAGGATCTCCCCTTTCTATAGGGTCTAACCCACCTGCCCAGTAGGCAGCTCTCTGGGTCAGGGACCATGGTGCTCGGTTATCATTTGTGGTCAGGAAGACCCCTGGGCCCCAAAATCCTCTGACTTCATCTTTACTCAATAAAATTCAGTCTCCCCCAGTAAGGGACACTCTCCACACATATTCAGTCTCTGATTCACTGGCTTTACGGCTGTATTTTTCCTGAATTTTGGCCAGTGCTTCCCCCGGTGTACGGGATAGTCCGTGTGGTAGTTTGCCGATCTTCCCCTTGGCCAGTGGTTTCAGTTTTAATGAGGGGACGCAGATGTATTACTTCATCCTCCGGATAACTTTGCTTAACCTCTTCCGATTCCCCAGAGGGGTACAGGGATTTGTTAACATCTACCGGTCTAGGGTATTTTAAATTGATGTCCCGTAGTTCACAATTTTTCATTTCTAGTACCTTTTTAAGCCTTTCATTTTGTTCCTCCTCATCTTGCAGGGCTGACCAAAGCAACAAATTAATTTCCCTCTCCCCCTGAACTGCTTCACCCTCAGCAGTTAACTGCAAGCGTTCTTTTTCTAATTGCTCCTGTAATGCCTTCATTGACTCTTGAAGAGATCTTATCACTTCACCTGTAGATTTCTGAATAGCCTCTTTTTCTAGCTGGTCCTGCAAAGCTTTCATTGGCTCTTGGAAAGATTTTATCACTTCACTTACAGATTTCTGAATAGCCGATCTTTCCTTTCCCACTGTTCTAAGGACAATGACTAAAACAGCACCTACAAAAAGCAGTCCTAAACCAAGGACAGACATCAGGAGGGAATAATCCTCATATAACTGAACCTGGGGTGTCCTTCCTTTTGACTCAATCATTAACCCAGCTCAGGTTAATGTCTTTCTCCCCCTTAACCATCTGAGGGTCGGCTTGACTCTCTCCTGAAAAACCTTTCAACAGGCCCAGGTACCAGAGAACCTTTCAACAGGTCCAACCTACACCAGGAAACCTTTCAACAGGTCTGATGTGCCTGGGTCACACCGAGAAGAGAAAAATTCTCACTATAATTTTACAACAAGGGGACAGTCACCATTTGTATCGCCCTCGGTATCAGTTTTGGATTACACCGATTACTCCACCATATCCAAAGGATCCTGTCCGTGACGCCAAAAATGTTACGACCCGCCTCAGAAAAAGGGGAGGGGAGTAACCCAGGTTCTTATCAATAATTCCCTTGAGGTGGATTAGAGCGAAGTGACACTGAATAATCAGTGTCTGAAAACATATATAGGTAGGGTTTATTTTAACAATTTTGTTTGAACAGGTATGTTAGCATTTTGGGTGTTGTCATCTATATTATCTATCATAGGGATAACCCCTGGGGGGAAAATGCATAAGGGAGAGAAAGGAAAGACAGGGTAAGGCTAAGGGAGAGCAAGGGAAAGAAAAGCTGAGAGTGGACAGATGTATATAGTCACCGCCCACGGGGTCCAGCGATGAAACTTGGTAGTTGCAGCTTCCATGTCTGTCAGTTGAAGTGATGACCTTGATCTGCTGGGGGTGAAGGAGGGAAGCCCTCACACTCCAAGAAGTTATGAGTTATTATATCCATGGTTAGTGTCATGGGCCATGCCTCGAGCCTCCAACCTCTCCTGGGCCTGTGCAGAGTTTCTGTGTGTGGCCTGGTTCCCGCCTTTCAAGATTGGCAGAGAGGGGGATGGGCTTTGATGGGCCATCAGAGGTATAATGCAAAAGTCCTGCAGAAGCCTGCAAAAGTCCCTTGGCAATCCTAGGATGCATAAAATCATTAACCATTTCAGTCTCTGACACCACCCCTGAAGCACTAGTAGGTAAGATGAGCCAAATTGATTGTCTATCTCCACATTTTCTGAAATATTTAAAATGTATAAATATCTGCCCTAAGTGGCCTACAAATAGGAGAAAAATGATAAAGCTACCGATTTGGGATGCACATATGATATTTTGGAATCTTGCTTGACTTGAAGAAACGTCACTTTAAGACTTTCTGGATATTTGGGTTTTTTTAATTGAGACTATCACATAGAGAACAAGGGAAATGTCAAGGGGCTGTCTTCAGTGGGTGACACTTTCAGATACTGTAGTATTTGTTAATCCTAGAGAAGGCTGCCTGGCAAGCAGACTGTCTTATTCCTTAAGGTTTTGGTACTAAAAGTGACATGATACGTTTCCATTGGTCTGTTTTGTTCTCTTAAAATGATACAAGTAATTGAGAAATTTGGGTAAAGGGCTTTTGCTTGGGAAAAGAAACTTAAGTTGATAGCAGTAGGGACATATTATCAATAGCTATGTGACTCTTCCCCAAGTTATGTATCCTAGTTAAAGTATTTAAAGCATATGTTTTAATGTTCATTGTAGCAAAATATTTGGAGGAGTTAAGATGCAAAACCCTTTGCTAGAGTATTGGAACAAGTGTAAAGACCAGTGTTTAGCCAGTTGTGCCACTTGGGTCAATTCTTGTGCAATAGACACTTGTCCATTGTGCAAAAATTCTTGGTTTAAAATTAATCCTTAGGCATCTCTACAGCTAGAAACCTTTTACTGTCAGACCTAGGAAAAGGCTGAAATAATATTGTCTTTTGCAGCACCCTCTTTGGTCTTGTCGAAACAAAAGCCATGCCATGGAGTAGCTTTGACTTACAATGCATTCTGTGAATACGCATTTGGTCTTGCATAAAGTCTGCTTGTATAACCCTCTAATTGAATAGATGATTGTTTCTTCTCCTGTATAATTCTAAGTATTAAATGGCTGTTTCTTGAGGCAACCAGTCATGTTAATTCTCTATAGAGGACCTGTTGTCACTTCTTTTTTTGAAAGACCAGTTGTCGTGGTCTAGGAGTGATATTCCCCATTTTAGTGTTCCCACTGAAACACCCCAGACCATGTGCCGCTTGCTACCTTCCCCTGCGATGGGATGGAGAGAAGTGGAGGCACAAAAAAGGTAAAGATCACGGGTTGAGATAGAAACAATGTACTAGAAACAACAATGAAATAAGAAAATGAACAGTAACAATAACAATACTAATAGCAGAGTGTACAAGACAGGTAATGGATTGAGACGTGATTGCTCACCATGCAGAACCCAGCACCACCAGACCACACACCCTGGCAAAACCAGAAAAGTGCCACTGCCCTCTATCCCCCCTGCACATGGCATGAGGTGGTACTGAATAACTTCAGGGTCCTGGCTGTTCCCCTCCTGGCTGCTGCAAAAATAACCTTGTCCTGGCTGGAACCAGGACGTTATCCACCCCTTATTCTATACCATTTGTCATATCCAGATCCTGCACCTTCCAAATATATATATGTATGTGTATATGTATATATACACACACACAAGCACAGGTATCATTTCCTTAGTCAATGGCCATCCCTCCAAAATGTCTGTTAATTTAGTTGATGGCTGTGGGTTCTATCTGTCCTAGATATCTTCCAGGGCAGGAGGGCTGACGGGCTGTCAGCTGGTTGCAAGCTGCATCAGGGGCTCACAACTGGTGTATCTGGAGCAGTCCATCCTTATAATCCATGGTAGTTATGGCACACAGTGGCAGTGTCATTCAGCAAACAGTGTTATACAATTCAACATCACTGACTGTTCTCACCCAAAAATCAAAGCCCCTTGAGGTACACATTGTGTTTCTCTGTCCCTCTGTATTACCCACCAAGTGCACTCAGGTCCTTGAGCAAAAACAATCCCATGGATGGATTTGCCTTTGCTTGAGGCAGGACTAATCCCAACTGTCTTCCCTAACACATTCCTCATATGCACCACAGGGACTTTATCCCCTTCTATGGTATGTGGAGGTTTTGATTGGGCAGGGCCAGCTCGATTGGTAGAGCCTTTAGTGTTAACTAACCTGGTGGCCTTCACTAAACATAGATCTCAATGTTTGAAGGTCCCACCACCCATTGCTTTCAATGTGGTTTTTAACAGTCCAGTGTACCATTCCATTTTCCCAGAGGCTGGTGCATGATAGGGAATATGATATATGCACTCAGTCCCATGCTCTCTGGCCCATGTGTCTGTGAGGCTATTTTTGAAATGAGTCCTGTTGTCCGACTTGATTCTGGGGTGCTGTGTTGCCACAGGACTTGCTTTTCAAGGCCCAAGATGGTGTTCCGGGCAGGGGTGTGAGGCACAGGATACATCTCCAGCCATCCAGTGGTTGCTTCTACCACTGTAGAGGAGGGTTTGCAGGAGTGTGATGTAATCAATCTGCCAGACCTCCCCATATTTATATTTCGACCATCATTCCCCCATACCACAGGGGCTTTACCTGTTTGGCCTGCTTGATTGCAGCGCATGTTTCACATTCCTGGATAACCTGGGAGATAGTGTCCATGGTGAAGTCCACTCCTTGGTCACCAGCCCATCTGTATGTTGCATCTCTTCCCTGATGACTTGAGGCATCGTGGGCCCACCAAGCCTGAAATAATTCATCCTTATGTTGCCAGTCCAGATCCACCTGAGACACTTTAATCTTGGCAGCCTGATCCACCTGTCCACTGTTGTGATGCTCCTCAGTAGCCTGACTTTTGGGTATGTGTACATCTACATGACGAACTTTTACGGCCAACTTCTCTACCTGGGCAGAGATGTCTTGCCACAATTCAGCAGCTCAGATGGGTTTCCCTCTGTGCAGCCAATTGGCCTTCCTCCATCGTTCCAACCACCCCCAGGGAGCATTTGCTACCATCCATGAGTCAGTGTAGAGGTAGAGCACTGGGCATTTCTCTCGTTCAAGGATATCTAAAGCCAACTGGACAGCTTTCAGCTCTGCAACCTGACTTGATCCACCTTGTCCCTCGATACCTTCTGTGACTTGCCACATAGGACTGCATTTTTTTATATATCCCTACAATAGGGCAGGAACCATCAGTGAAGAGAGCGTATCACTTTTCATTTTATGGTAGCTGATTATATGGTGAGGCCTCCTCAGTGTGTCACCTTCTCCTTCTCTGATGATATTCCAAAATTTTCACCTTTAGGCCAGTTTGTGATGGCTTCCAAGTTCCCTAGATGATTGGGGTTTCCTGTTTGAGCTCACTGTGTGATCAGTGATCCACTTACTCCACGTGGCATCAGTGCCATGATGTGTGGAAGGGCCTTTCCCAGCCCAGCACTGGCAGTTGGGGTGCCAGGGGGAGCTGTGCTTTGGTGCCAACCACTTCTGAAGCAGCTCAAACCCCTTCATAAGCTGCCAGTATCTCTTTTTCAGTTGAGGTGTAACAAGCCTTGATCGTTTGTAACCCCGACTCCAGAACCCCAGGGGTCATCCTGGAGTCTCCCCTGGTGATTTGTGCCAGAGGCTTCAGGAAGGACTGTTCTCCCTGGCTGCAGTGTAGAGCACATTTTTCACATCTTGTCCTGTTCTGACTGGCCCAAGGGCTACTGCATGAACAACCTCCTGTTTAATTTGTTCCAAAGCTTGTTGATGTTCAGGACCCCACTTAAAATCGTTCTTCTTCCATGTCACATGATAGAGAGGGTTGACAATCGGACTGTAATCTGGAATATGCATCCTCCAAAAACCCCCAGTGCCTAGGAAAGCCTGTGTTTCCTTCTTGCTGGTTGGTGGGAACGTGACTGCTATTTTGTTGGCCATGTCCATTGGATCTGATGATGTCCATTTTGCCATTTTATTACTAAAAAATTAATTTCCCTGGCAGGTCCCTTGACCTTACTTTGTTTTATGGCAAAACTGGCCTTCAGGAGGATTATCTTCTCCCATTTCTCAAAAACTTCCTCTGCTGTATTGCCCCATATGATGATGTCATCAATGTACTGCAGGTGTTCTGGAGCCTCACCCTTTCCCAGTGCTGTTTGGATCAGTCCATGGCAAATAGTGGGGCTGTGTGCCCACACCTGGGGCAGTCAGTTCCACGTGTACTGGACACCCCTCTAGGTGAAAGCAACCTGTGGCCTGCACTCTACTGCCAAAGGAATGGAGAAAAACACATTAACAATGTTGATGGTAGCACCACTTTACTGCCTTGGACTCCAGTTCGTACTGAAGTTTAGCATGTGCAGCACAGCAGCACTTGGTGGTGTGACTTCGTTCAGGCCACAATAGTCTACTGTCAGTCTCCATTCTCTATTGGACTTCTATTCCATCAGCCCTTCTATTCTGTCTGAGGACTTGCCCACTGGAAACTGGAGCAGCATTTATCCTTGAAGAATTTCCTGCAGTGGTTGTTCTTCCTCACAACTCATATACCTGTGCTGCAGGGCAGAGGTCGGTTTTCCATCCCACTTCCTCATGTCCTCTCTGTGATCATGCAGGTAAAACAACAGGTTACCTTGTGGTGTGCACCCTCTCTCTCTGTCAGGGGGGCACTTGCTCCCAGTAGCAGACTCTGGTCCATACTGACAGGGCATGGGACATTTCTTCTTTAAATTGCTGCAAGTCCTTAGGCTGTCTTTCCGCAGATGAGACATGGGCTGTAGGAAGGAAGAGATACTTCCTTCATATTGCTGGCGTTGGGCAATGTTATAGTTCTATACTTTTTTAGCTCCTGGTGAATTTTCCACACCAACAGCCTGGCTAGGGTGGGGTAAGCTCAGGCTTTGTTTTCCTGGCTTGGACCTTAGTGACTGTCCCATTGATACGCTAATGACTTTGCAAGAAACAGGACTTTTTTGTTTCCCTCTGCCCGAGGCAGGGAGGGAAGGTAGATTTTTACTGTGTAATTTTAGCCGAAGCAGCAGCGGCCAGAAGGGAGAAGGGGCTGGCAGTTTGGGGCTGGGAGGTGCTTGGTTTTTCGTTTTTTGGGTTTTTTTGGGGTTTTTTTGGTTTTTTTTTTGTTTGTTTGTTTTTTGGGTTTTTTTTACCTTTTGCTTTTGGAGAGCCGAGCTGGAGCGGTTTGGCTGGTTTTTGGGATCACTCGTCCAGCTCAGGAGATTGGGGGGGGGGTCCCTGCCTGCATCTTTCCTTCCGCCTCCTCTTTTCCCGTGTCGGCAGCAGCTTACTCCCATCGAAAAAAATCGGGTCCCAGCCAGAGCCCGCCTTCGACAGCATGAGTCCACAGGAGGAACCACACTTCCCCCCTTTTCCCTTCTTGTGCCGCCGGCGGCCCGCCTTCCTCCCCGAGAGGTGCCTTGGACTGACCCAGCTGCTCCCGCGCGCCTGGCCCCACAGACGCGGCGGCCACCAGAGCCCAATAGCGCCCCCTGCCGACCATCGGTGAGCAACTGCAGCCTTCACTCCTCCGGAGGCTCAACAACGCCCCCTGGTGACCATCAGTCACTGCAGCCCCTACCTCCCGAGGCGTGCCAGCGCCCCCTGCTGGGTTGGTTATAACTGTGCCGAAAGGCAAAAAGTACTTCATTGTTTTTTGGTGGAAGTTTGGTTCCGGGATTGTTACTTGTCTTGTTGTGTTACACATATATATATATTTTAGTAAAGAACTGTTCTTTTCCACACCTTTCTGACTGAAGCCTCTTAATTTCAAAGTTATAATTACTCAGAGGGAGGAGTTTGGGCTTTCTCCTATCCCATTAAACTGAGACAGGCAAGCAAATTATCTACCCTTTGTTCTCCTTCTTTCATTGACATCCCCGCCAATGAGTTGGCATACAGTGATGGCGCACTCCATAGGAACTTCCACCACATGGTTTGTGTATGCTGGACTTCATCTGGATTTATAGGGGATTGCTCATTGTTTGGAACCCTATAGATTACCTCCAGCATAGCTAATTCTCTCAGGTACCCGATACCTTGCTCCATGGTGTTCCACTTGTCTCAGTGCACTAAAAGATCGTCCTTGAAAAAAAAATCTTTCCCTCACACTTGACAGGAGTAGTCTCCAGAGGCTGAGAGTTTCTGTCCTCTTCCCAATCCTCTTGTCAATGCCTGTATTCCTAGACAGGGATGCCAGCTGCTTGGCTTCACTACCCTCTAGTTTCCAACTGTGGATCGTGCTATTCCAGCATCAGAGCAACCAGGTCATCAGGGGCTCACTGGACTGGCTGCTGAAATCTTTTCGCATATCTCACAGCTTACCTAGGGATAAGGATTGGGTGATTATCTCTGGCCCTGCCTCTTCCTCCTGTTGTAAGGGCCCTGCTTCCTCTTCATCCCTGAGTGAACTGATTTTTGCCTTGGATTTCTTCTGTATGCAGACAACTGCTACTGGCCCAGATTGTTCCTCTGGTTCAGCTGCAGTTTGAGTGGCCACAGTTCTTGTTGCTCTGCTTTCCTCCTCTTCCCCCGAGGGTGCTGTCTAGTATTGAGCAACACTGAACACACATCCCAAAATGACCCTCATTGCTCTTAATGTTATCATGTCATAAGCTGATATCCCACAGTACAGCAGCAGAACAATCCCAATTCCTCTCTCTGCTCTGAAAAAGAGAATCATAGAATCATAGAATAGATTGGGTTGGAAAAGACCTCCAAGATCATCAAGTCCAACCCCTGATCCAACTCCAATTACTATATCATGGCACTAAGGGCCACGTCCAATCTCTTTTTAAAAACCTCCAGGGATGGTGAATCCACCACCTCTCTGGGTAGGCCGTTCCAATGCCTGATAACCCTCTCTGTAAAGAATTTCTTCCTAACATCTAACCTAAACCTCCCCTGGCAGAGCTTGAGCCCATGTCCCCTTGTCCTATTGTTGGTTGCCTGGGAGAAGAGACCAACCCCCACCTGGCTATAACCTCCCTTCAGGTAGTTGAAGAGAGTGATGAGGTCACCTCTAAGCCTTCTCTTCTCCAGACTGAACAACCCCAGCTCCCTCAGCCTCTCCTCATAGGACTTGTGCTCAAGTCCCTTCACCAGCCTCGTTGCTCTTCTCTGGACCCGCTCCAGCACCTCAATATCCCTCCTGAACTGAGGGGCCCAGAGCTGAACACAATACTCAAGGTGTGGCCTCATCAATGCAGAGTACAGGGAAAGGATCACTTCCCTGCTCCTGCTGGCCACACTGTTCTTGATGCAGGCCAGGATGCCATTGGCCTTCTTGGCCACCTGGGCACACTGTTGGCTCATGTTCAGCCTCCTGTCAATCAGCACCCCCAGGTCCCTCTCCACCTGGCTACTCTCCAGCCACTCTGTCCCCAACCTGTAGCGCTGCAGGGGGTTGTTGTGGCCAAAGTGCAGGACCCGGCACTTGGCCTTGTTGAACTTCATTCCATTGGAGTCAGCCCATCTCTCCAGTCTATCCAGATCCCTCTGCAGAGCCCTCCTGCCTTCCGGCAGGTCGACACTCCCTCCTAACTTGGTGTCATCTGCAAATTTGCTGATGATGGACTCAATCCCCTCATCTAAATCATCGATAAAGATGTTAAAAAGAGCATTGCACATAGTGCATGTATGGAGTATATACAGGGTTAGGTACCCCAACCATGTGAACAGACAAAGCAACATTGTGACCAGTGGCTCCATACCTAATACAACAAGTGCTTAGATTGAATTTGTTACCTCCCTGTGCATGGTGTGAGGTGGTATTTAATAACCCCAGGGTCCTGGCCGTGCCCCTCCTGGTTGCTGCAAAAATAAACCCTGTCCTGCCTGGAACAAGGACACCAGTGAACTTCTAAATGAAGCTACCCATTTTATGTTGCTGTATGGTCTGCATTGGAGCATATAAAAATGAAAGTTTTTAAACCAACATATGAAGTGATTTCCATTTCTTAATGTCTACCAGAAACCTGAAGGCTTATGTGCTTTAAAACTTGGCTAATATGCCTTCTTTCTGTGAAATTTAACTTTCATTTGTGTGGAAGAAGCTTGGCTGCCTTTGGCCTGAAATATAGCAATAGTGGCACTACTGGGGAAAACTGGGTAGGTGGGCTAGGTTTTATTTGGGGCTGTGAACATTTGGGCTTTTATGCTTTACTACTGTCTGGATTTTTTTGGGAAAATTTGTTAATACTAAAGTTTGTTTTGACCCCCAGAGGACTATATGCAGACTCATCAGGAGCTGAAGACCAGCCTCAGCAGGGTTATTGTGGAATGTTGTTCTGGAGCTCTATTTTAAATGCTTTGTGATCTTGAACCCATATTATCCATGGCTATTCTTTGGTTGTGTTGCCTTAAGATCTGGAGCCAAAAAATACTCCAAGCTAATTTAGTATAGAGATAAGATAAAGACAGCAGGTCTTTAATGACTGCCTCCTGGCCCACGGGAGTACAGACAAGATGCGTGCGCGCCAGGCAGTGGTTCTACAATTTTATAGTATTGTCTATCCAATCCCAGAACTATCTGCCCCCCAGTTCCTCCCCTGGCACACCTCTTCAGAATTTGAGTCGGGGGTCCTAACACCCCCTTTTGGCCTCATCTTCCTTTTCTTCACAGCACGTACAGTCTTTTGGAGCTCCTCCAAGGTTCTGGATATGAAGGTTGCTTTGACCACAATGGTATCTTGTTGTTCAGACCTAGGGTGCAAATGTTGTTCAGACCTAGGGTGCAAATGTTCTTAAACAGAGGTGTTGTCTACAATTCTATCTTGAAAAAGAGTCTAAACACACCCGAAGAATTTAGAAAATTTGATATGAAATGGGGATAAAGGATTTAGTGAATGTAAACTACCGTTCTAAAGTGAGACATACTATACAGCTACATTAAAATCTACATTTACTCCACAATTACTTCTAAAATCTACAAAAAGCTAAAAATCTAAAAAGTTCAAAGGCATCAGTTGGAAGGAGATCATAGTTGTATTGGTTGTCACTAAGGACATTAATGGTAATGTTCATGAGACCACAGCTGGGCTGGTTGCTGTAGGTACATGCTGCTTACCTCAGCCAGGGAGCTTCCTGCTTGAAGTTATAGGTGTGTTGCTAAGTAGTGGATCAAGTCAGGTTGGGGTAAGGGTAGTGAGTTGCGACAGCCTAAAATGATGCTCTGACAGCAAGTTGGAAGGCAAGGAACACTTTATTTACAGTAGGCTTAGTTTTATAGTCTTTTTCTTCTGTCCACACGCAAATATACCATATCTCATTGGTTATGTGTTCTTGTCCGTGCGTCCAAGCTCATCCTCTAATAGACGGTCGGCATCCTTTCGCATGCTGGCAAATCTCAAAACAACACCTGTTATTTACTCCAGTTCTTTCTCCTTTTCAGCTTTCTCACCCTCGATGTTTATATTCTTTTACAACCTCATAGCTGCAACTGCTCAAATTCAAGGCCTAAGCTGTCTACAGCCCAGTCATTTCCCACAGTGAGCAACCATCCCAAAGCATGACATTTCCTGTTCCCATGCCTCATGGGCAAATCTTCAGTGATCTTTGGCAAGTGCACCATACTTGATCTTGCCTGGTGTCCAAATAGATGATACCACATACTGTGGCATCATGTCTGTACAATGGCAGAGGCATGGGGGAAGGCTCTAGTATGTTTGGCCACAAAAGACCTGTCATTGTGATGCTACTAGGCCTCTTCATCCATCTTGGGGTCTCTGGGAATCCAAGCCCATCTTGGGTGTCTCTCTGTTCCTTCATCTCTCTTCCTGTACTGAACCAACTGTACCTTTGGGGTTGTTATAGTTTTAAAATCTTTCGTGGAATTTTTGTCCCTTGCCAACACAGCTATTTTGGGGATGGTGGGGGACCAGAGCAAAGTGGCTTGCTGGAACTGAGTATTTTGCTGCCTGCTGGAGCTGAGCTTGGGGCAGTTAGCCAACATTAAAGAGTGGCTGATGGGCCTCCACATACCAACCCAATTGCTTGGGGAGTGTGGGGGGGAGCATGGGCGAGGAGTTTGGACTTGGGGTGGAAGGGCTTGTGCTAGGCTGCGGCCAGAGCAGACACAGGGCAGGTGGAGATGGGGGAGGAGGGGGAAGTCCCCTTTGGGGGGGGAAGTCCCCTTTGGAGTGAAATCTCGAGATGTGTGAGTAGTACTTAAGAATCATAGCCTGGGATATTGGCTCTCTCTGTGTGGCTTGGAGAACACTGACGGTGAGGAGGGCTAGCAACTGCTGTTGCCTCCTGCCCCCTGTGTTCCTGCTGCCTACTGCCTGTGCTAGCGGCACCCCCCCGGCACTCTCGGAGACCGTCTGCCTCACATCCCCCATCCTCTGCCAGGACGTCAGAGCCAGTATCTTGGTGAGGGAGCTTCCGCTCACCCCCCTCGCTAGTGCCTTGCCTTCTGCCTGCCCGTTGCTGCCACTGCCTGTTCCCCCACTGCTCCGCTGCTGCTGCTGACCACCCCCAGGCTGAGGGAACCCAGAGCCGTTGCTGAAGACCACGCCCACAGCCATCAGAGCCGGGGGAATTCCCTTTGTGCTGTGTGGTGAGCCCTGTTTGCCGGCAGCTGCGGAGCTGCCAGGAAGAGCCCGCGGATGCCCCCTGCTGGTTGCAGGTGAGTCATTGCAGTTTCTGCCTTGCCAGAGCCCACTAGCACCCCCTGCCATCCGTGAGTCACTACAGTCCCTGCCTCCTGAGGCATGCCAGCACCCCCTGCTGGGTGTGGTTATAACTGCGCCAGAAGGGAAAGTAGGACTAAATTGTTTGAAAGCTTCAGTTATGGTGTTGTTGTTTGTTCTGTTTTTGTTCTCTATATATATTTAGTAAAGAACTGTTATTCCTTTTTCTACATTTTTACCTGAAAGCCTCTTAATTTCAGTTATAATAACTCGGAGGGAGAGGTCTTTTTATTCCAGGAAGGTTCCCACCTTCCTTGGTAGACATTTGTCTTTTAAACTAAGACAGGGGTGTGACTGAGGGCTGATGTAAGGTCACCACGTGATCTGATTAGAACTCCTGGTGTCTCAACCTTGTTCCGTTTCATCTTTCCCTCTGCAGTTATCAACTTTGCTGAGCATGTGAGTGACTTTCACCTATTTTCAAGAGAACAGTGAAGTATTTTTTACCTGCTTACTCTTAACCACTACTTCTAAAATGGCTAATTTCTGCTATTAAAACAAAAGTAAGTTTACTGGTGATGGTAGGGAGAACCTGTGAGTTATACTTCAACAAATCTAGCAGAGCTCTGGATAGAGTCTAGTGGATAGAAAGAAACTCTTGAAGTGTTGTAAGGCTGCATCAGTTCTATATCCTTAGCTTTTGTATACACCAATTTATTTGTGATATCCTAGCTGTTTTGTTCAGCATTTTGTTCAAATTTAGGGAATTTTCTTCCCTTTTCTTGTTAAGTATAGAGCAGTGATTTCTGTACTCTAGAAAGAAGAATAGATGCAGTATATTTCCTGGAACAAACTTGGTACGAATAGCATTTGTTTGTTCACTTACTTTTGCATTGTTGTAATTTGAACTCTATTTTAAATCTCTTTATTAAAATATATATATATGAGGCAGGTGTGTTAGGGAAGAACATGATGGCACTGGAAAGAAGAGTCCCTGTGTTTGTAAGGGACTTCTGTTTTGTTAGACTACTTTTATGCGATACATAACTTGTGCAACTGTAGTAATGCAGAAAAACTGAGGATGACAAAATTTAGGCTGAACCTAAAGCCTACTAATAATACTTGATTGACATATTGAATTTGGACCTTAATTTACAGATTATCAACTTGAAATAAGAGTATGATGGGAAATCAGTTTCTTCTTTACAAGAAAGGTTCGTGTCTGTTGCTAGATGCTCATATGGTCAACAAAATATTGTCTTCTGCTAGGTAGCAGTCAACAAACTTTCTTTGGTACATGTTTAGTTGAGCTTTGTTTGGTAAAGCTGTTGAATATTGCTGTCGTGTTTATTCTGAACGTGAACTGCTACAATCTGATGTTAGACTGGGTGAAAGTGATATACAATTTGGAATTCATCATCTATTAGGCCCTTTGTGTGGGTGAAGCATGGCACTTGTCCAGAATAGTCTGCGGATGCTACACAAACAGGATAAGAGAACCAGTGCAATGCATTGTTTTAGATCTGTTGGTGACTGTAAGAGGTGCTCATCTGAAGGGCACAGGACTAGGATGGGAGGAGTCATGTAGGCATAGGGGTGGTTTGTACAACTTTGAATGTAAGGTAGGGCCAAAATGTTCTTTGACAACAGTAAGAGGCAGTATAATTTAGTGAACAGGATAGAGATCAAAAGTCTTTTATCTGTTGTTGCCTAAAAGACCTTGGAGGAAAAAGACTCCAGGCCAATATAGTGTATAAGATAAGATAAAGAGAGCAGGTCCTTTGATCTCTGACCTGAGACCCAGGGAATACATACCATGCACACACCCAGACAGGTCCATCCAATGCCAGATCTGTCCACCCTCGGTTCTGCCCTGTTCTGCCCCCTGACACGCCCCTTTGGGAATTGGGTCTGGGGGTGTTTGGGGCCCCTTCTTCCTCATCTTCATCTTCTTCAAAGCACATACAGTCCTAGGAGTTCCTTCAGAGTTCTGGGCTTGAAGGTCACTGTGTCTGTGTGATTTCTTCTGGTCCAGACCTTAGGATGTTTTTCTACAGTTCTACCTTGAAAAGAAGACTAAACACGCTAACAGGACTTTAAAGGGATTGATATGAAATGTACTAATAGGATTGGGTATGTGTAAACATTATGCTACAGGGTAAGGGATATAATACAGTGTAGTGGGTTTCTGTGGCTGGGTTTTGGTAGTGGGGGGAGCTACAGGGGTCGCTTCTGTTAGAAGCTGCTAGAAACTTCCCCTGTCCAGTGGAACCAATGCCAGCCAGCTCCAGGAAGGACTTCCTGCCACTGGCCAAGACCAAGCCAATCAGGAGTAATAGTAATGGCTCTGTGATAACATATTTAAGAACAGAAGGTTGTGGTGCAGAAAGAATTCTAGCCAGGGAAGAACAGAGTGAGAACATGAGAACAGCAATGCAGACACCAAGGTCAGTGCAGAAGGAGGGGGAGGAGGTGCTCCAGGCACCAGAGCTGTGGCCCCTGCAACCCGTGGTGCAGACCATGGTGGAACAGTTGTGCCCCTGCAGCCCATGGAGGACCATCGGGGTGCAGAGACCCACCTGCAGGCCATGGAGGAGCCCATACTGGAGCAGGTGGATGCATGAAGGAGGCTGTGACCCCATGGGAGGCCCAAGATGGAGCAGGGTCCTGCTGGAGACCTGCAGCCCATGGAGAGGGAAGCCCACGATGGAACAGGTTTTTCCCGGGTAGGACTTGTGGCCCCTGTGGGGGACCCACATCAGTACAGCTCATTCGTGAAGGACTGCACCCCATGGAGGAGTGACCCACGGGACAGCAGTTTGGGAAGAGCTGCTGCTTGAGGTATGGACTCATGCTGGAGAGGTCCATCAAGGACTGTCTCCCATGGGAGGGACCCCACAGGAGCAAGGGAAGGATTCCTCTCCCTGAGCAGCGGCGGAAACAACTGACTGTAGCCCCCGTGATCCCTGTCGCTGCTGCCGGACTCGCCGTGGTGACTCCCGTGCCAGTCCCAACCCCTGGCGGTTCCGCAGCTGGACCTGCTCCCACTATGCCTGTGGCAACGCCGGCGGCAGCACCTACAGTCACACCTGCAGCCCCTGCGGCCTCCTGACCAGTGCCGGCAACCATTCCCATCTGTTCTGCGACTCCTGCGACCCCAGTGGGACCTGCGCCCACTGTACCTGCGGCAGGTCCCAGTGCCACTGGCCCCGTGGCGCCCACTGCTCCAGCAGGAGCAGTCTCCGCCGCCCCAGCAACCGGGCCTGCTCTGGCAGTGCCTGCAGCCCTGGCAGGAGCGACTGGGTATGTATAAACATTATACTACAGGGTAAGGGATATAATACAGCTACATTAAAATCTACATTCACTATACATCTACTTCTAAAATCTATAAAAGTTAAAAAATCCAAAAAAAAGCTCTGAGGCATCACTGTATGGGATTTGTATGCAAGATCTTGAATAAATTAACATTTTTACGTAAAATGGGCATATCTTATAATAGCATAGTTGACTAAATCTGTAGGTAGAAAGCATTTTGCTCTTAACAAATAGCACATGGAAAAGCTTTCTTCCAAAACAAATTCAACTTGTATGTTTTTTAAGTACAGTATTTAAATTTGAAGTAACTGAAGAAATTGTTGAGTGAATAGCTTCCTGGATGCTTAAGCACAAAAGCAAAGAGATTTTTTTAATGAGAACTACTTATTCCTGTTTTTTTAAAAATAAAACCCTGAGCAACTTCCTGAAGCACCCCAGCACAGATCTTGATGTACTGACAAGTCACACTCCTCTGCACAGACTGTCCATGAGGCAACTGCAGCAATTCTCTAACAGTGAAAAATAAAGCTGGGATTGTGCAACTTTCCCTGGGAGGGGGACATTCCTGGTGTTGAAGAGAAAGCTGTCAAGGCCTATGTAGACTTGCTGTATGCTATGCAGGCTTCACAAATAATTCTTAGAGTATTGGGGAGAATCTGGGTAAACTTGTTGGAGAAGGCAAAGCTATGACTTGGCTACCTCATCGTTTGAAATATCAGAGGGATCCACAGTGATTTCAGAGCTACCCAGCTTTTTTACCTCCTACCTCTGGGATTTTATTCTTGTACTGTCTTAATTGCTCCAGATCCTACTACAACCACCTCAGGTCTTATCTCCTGTGCATTGAAGATTAGGTTTAAAATAAAGCCTCTCAGTGTAGTAAAACTGGCACTCAGGATTTGATGTTAAGTGTGGAAGTGTGAAATGGCTTGCAGCTCTGTAGTATAGCAAGTGGAAACATCCTGGCATGATGCTTTGTAGAGCTGGCATCTTCACAGAGCAAGATTTGATTCTAGTAATTTAAGATGAGGTTTAAAGTATATTATTAACATGCTTTTGAGTTCTGTTGTGCTTGTCATCTAAAGTGCAATTACTCAGGCTATGCTGTAACACTGAGCTTAAAACGTGGGCAGAAAGCCACATTCTACACTTAACAAGCACTTTAAATAGAAAACTACCACACAACTGACCTGCAAGTACCTTTATAAGGAAAGCTGGTGTTTCTAACTGCTGGATGCTTCTTTGCTTTAATTGTGAATGCAGTGATAAATGTTGTTGTATACTTATTCACTAAAATCATGTTTGGTCTCAACTTAATGTGATTGCCATGTAGAGTTGGAATTTCAGGCAGAATATATTCCTGCTCTAGTTTTGTTAACCTTGTATTAATAGGTACAGAGAAAGGAATACTTGGGGCTTTTTCAATGACACTGTTAATCATGGCAAACCACCAAGGTTCACAGTATTAAAACATTTAGATCATTTTATAGTGTTTAAGTATAGTAGTAGTCTGGTAGTGACAGCATGATATTTAACACAAATTATGAATTGACCCAGTTTGAGTTGGTTTTGTAGTCCATGCTTAATCCCATGTTGCCATGGTTACACCAATACTAGTATTTGTGCTAACAGATGCAAAGCTAGTACAGTTGCAGCTGTAAATCTGTGTGCAAGTCACAGCAGTGTGAGCCATATAGACATAAAATTGAAAAGCTGTTCTCGAATGCCTTCAAATGCTGCTGGTAGCTTTAGTGGTAGAATTTAACCAAACCTGGCTTAACTGTTTCTGTTATCACATATTTTATAAGATGTAATTTCTGATCAAATCTTTTGTTGTGATACCTTCTTTTTTTTGGATCTAACATAGATGGATTGGAAGAAGGGGAGTGCTATACAGGGTCTTATTTCTCTACTTTTACTACTGTGAAACTCGTAGAAACTGTATTGTGTCTTCTGAGGACTTAGCTGCTTGCAGAGCTCAGCTGAATTGGCCACCAGGTTTCATGGCTGCCATGGCAGGAGAGTCACGATTAAAACATGCATACAGCTATGGGCATTATCCACTTACTAATTTCTCTGTGGGAAGTTCTGTGATTTTTTTTTTTTCAAAGACACTTCTATGAGCATGCATTTCAAGGCCTAGTTGAGTTTGATCAGTATTACAACAAATATTGAACCACTCTGCTTCTCTCGGTAATGGACAACAAAGTAGAAGGAGACTTCAGTGAGTTACTGAAAGTGACAGCATAGGTGTGCATAAACCTGTTTTCGATGTGTATCTCTGTGATTGCATCTTTCCCTTCATTGCCTCAGTGCTCTGGAATTTAAGCTATTGGACTTCTTCCAACTTTGCAGAAAACCTTATTTCTGGGGGTATAATTAACACAAATCTGTTCTAATGACAGGAACTTGAGATTTAAAAAGGTCTCAAAGGCTACTAAAAGCTTAAAAAAAAAAAACAGAGTTCAAAATGACTGTTTCTGGCATTTGACTTCCTAGAAGTCATAGTGAATGGAAGGGAAGCCTAGGATAGATGAGCTGAGGTGCTTGTAATGATTAAGTGGGTTTCCTGGAAACTGCAGTCACTTAAAAGTTCTAGGAAAATAAAAAGCAAAAGTTAAGATTGAGAAATGGTGATGGGTTGACAGAAGAACCCAGAGCAATGAGCAGCTTGAGGTTTGTACAAGGAATTTGTTAAAATATAGCTAAATGAAGAAGATTTTATTTGTTGAATTTTTTCATATCATCATGTTGTTTTGGAGGGCATGAGAGGCACAGTCCCCCTTCCATGCAGGGTGGGGGTAGGAAGGGGTGGGGGTCCCTGTGAGAAGTACTGTGAGAACTTAGGAAGGATAAAATTACTGGTGCCACCAGAACTCACTCTCTCTGGTTTCGGTAGGGATACGAAAGCAGGAGCACGGTCAGGCTACTCTCTCTCCTGCTGTGATTTTTTTTTTTTTGGTTCTGGCTTTTCACCCCACACCCCCATCTTCGCTGCCTGCAATAGCAACTGCCACTTCCTATGCTCCCTGCTGCTGCTGCCGCCGCCGCTACTGCCTCGGAGTCGTGCCACAGCCTGTGCCCCTCAGAGTCACGCTACCACCACTGCCTGGAGCCACTGCTTCCATGTCGCTGACATTGCTGCTGCCACCGGCACCTCTGACCAGAGTAGCCGCTTCTGCGTCACTGTCCTTGCTGCTGGCGGCGCTGCTGCTGCAACCTCGCTGGAGGGACTCGAGAGCTCCTCTTTGTGAACCTTTCACAAGTCACCCGCTCATGCAACCACAACTCTACTCCAGCTACATCATGATCATGTGACCGTGTTGGGACTGCGCCGCTGTAACAGACAGATAACATACAAATGCCAAAAATTATGTTTTGCCATTTTTTCTGCCTGTCAAAAAACTTCCTACCAAAAATTCTGTGTCAGTTTTCCACCAGAAATTCTCATCAGAATTTTCCCACTGGAGTTTTCCTGCCAAAGGATCCTGTTATTGTTCATGGTTATCATATCTCTTCAAACATCTGAATAGGGCTATGTGCCAAGAAACCACACACAACCTCCTTTGAACACTATAAAAGTTGAGGAGAAATTTGGGAAAAGTAGGGAAAGAGGAGTGGGAGAGAGAATTAACTATAGCAGCTAAGAGTCTCTCCCTCACCTCGCCCTCACCTTTTCTTCTGCCACCGTATGCTGCCTGCCCGAGACTGGACCTCAGCCATCTTGAAGTGGACTGAGACTCACCATGCCACCCGCATGAGTTCTGCACCCTGACCATATTTCTGAGGGCCGAGAGATGCAACTGGACCGGGACCTCTGCACGGCCTGGGACACGGCCTGGTGTGAGTGGCGAAGCCCACATCCTGGCTGCATTCCAGAGAACTAAAGCTGTAAAAGACCTCTGGCAGCTAAAGAGATAACATCGAAAGCGACAGAGACAGAGAAAAAAGGACAGAAAACTGCTTCTCTCTCTCCCCACCCCACAGACCAACTCGACGGAAAGGTAGTTTTTGGTGGTATCTTTTCTCTGCTTCTAAAAGTAATCTTAACATTTTCCAACCTTTTCTTATTTTTTCTTCTTTCTCTTTGCATCTCTTAGCAATTAATAAAAACAGTTTTGATATTAACAGATAACTTGTATGAGTTTTAATTTTGCTCAAGGGAATATTCGAATATGAAAGTTCTTTCTGCAATATTTAAGCAGATTGTAACAGCCGCCATCTCAGTAACACAGAACTGAAAGAGTGATTTTAGGTGACATTTTCTGTTATTGTTTGTTTTTTGGTTTGTTCTCTGTTTTTAGTGTTATTAATTTTTCATACTTCACTCGAACCCCTCATAATTTCAAATATTTTCATAATTTGGGGGGGAGGGGTTTCTATTTCATTGGAGGTCCCACCTCCTGGGACATATTGTCAGTAAACCAAGACAATAATTTGGCACTCAACATAAGGCAATGAGTGAAAAAGGGGAAAAAGAATAACAGTTTTGAATAATCCATTTATATATTGGATATAGAACCCCTCAGGCATCATATTGTTTGATTTATTCCTGTTTATGTATTTGTAGTGGTTTGAATCTTGTTTTCCCCCAGAGGCTAAGAAAAGTGGTAGACCCCAAGGGGTGGAAACCCCTGGAAGTTTTGAAGTTCTGTCCAATGGGCACTCCTGCAGAAATGTAAACATACCACAAGCAAACGGAAAAGAAGAGTTGTAGTTTTGGGAGTAGGCGAGGTGACCATGTTGTAGGAGCCATGAGGAAAGGGACCCGGAGCCCCTCGGGGCCTCTGGGGCCTCCCAACCCCAGGCTGGGGGGGGCTACAGAGACTTGGAACAGTGTTAAGCTGGACTATGTGTCTGTAGCTGTGAGCTGTGGGATGTTTTCCATCGTGAGTGAGCAGAGACAGAGCAGAAGCGGCGGCAGCGTCCAGAGGTTATGGCTAAAAGCCAATTGATAAGACCTGAACCGGAGAAGCAGCAGAAGCTAGCAGCAGAGCTACAGAGTTCTGGGGGTAAGAACTGATACCAGACCCCCCAAACTCCTTTGAGACCTCCAGGAAAGGAGGGACATGGACTCCTATTTTGGAGAACAGTTTTGGACATGCAGCACCAGAGAGAGAGAGAGAGAGAGGAGCTGAGAAGCTCAGAGCGTCCTGGGAAACTGGACCGGGACGGAAAGGAATGTGGAGGAGGGCTTCGCCCCCCCCCCCGGTCCCCGCTGCCTTGAGGCAGAGCACGGAGCTCTGCAAAGGGGAATTTGAATCCCCTGAAGAAAGGGACTGCCACGAAGACCCCTGAGCTTCGTGGTATGACGTGGTGACGCGAGCTTGTCCCTGCTACGCAGTCCATGGAAGAGAAAGACCCTCGTTTTGGAGACGACGGGCCAAGGGGCTTGGAGACCCCCTTGTGTGTATTGAACAGAGATCCAACTGCAACAATCCAGTTACTGCTGCATGCATGAGATGAGGAGACCTGCTGCCTTAGAAGAGACTCCTGCTTTGGGACTGGAAGGGATCTGTCCTTCTTTCCCTCCTGGACTTTTATTTGGAGGGGAGAAGAGATCTGATCCATTGTAAATACTATATGTCATGGTAGAGATAGTTGTGATCATGTGTATAATGTGTTATAGTATTTATTTGTACAGTCATTGTAATATATTCCCTTTCCCCCACTTTGAGTCTGGTGTGTTTTGTCTGGAAAAACCCATCTCACGTTAGGTTGAGATGTGGGAGGGGGAATGGTGCTAGGGAATTAGGATTTTGGGGGTATCTCAATCCATGACAGTATTCCTGCATATGTATTTTCCATCTCAAAACCCATCTCAAAATGGATTCTAAAAGCAAGGTAACTGTGGCTATTTTTAAGTTTGTAACTTGGATTTGTGGGGTTGTAAATTCAATGCCTATAAGTCTCCTTTGGAATGTGTTTTCAGGGTTGTTTTCCTACCCTAACCTAAGCTGTTATCATTGGGGGTTTCATGATAATGGCACCCAATCTGGGGGAGGAACGCAGGGGAGCGTTTTCTCCCAATTCTACACCCATTTCTCCTTCAGGTCCACCACAACAGTTTTTGAATAGTTTAAATTCTCTCTAGATGTTAGAGATACCTTACTCTTTGTGGTATGTTTGGCAGTTTGCATTTTGATGCTCTTTCTTATGTATGAAGGTAGGACCAAGATCTATCAGGAATGTGTCCAGAAACTCGCTCCAGGAGTGGACAGTTTTGAGTGGCATGGGTTGTGGGAGGACATGAGTAAGTTCTTGAAGAATGTTTCTACTCCAATGACCTGGAAGTTCACCCTTGAACAACTGCAGGACCCTGTCAAGGTGATGAGATTGGTGAAGGAAAAGTGCCACGGTAGATCTATGGAGGGGTAGCTTGCGGTTGCATGTGGAGCCCTGGTCACTGCCTACCGAAAGCTGCTCAGTATGGTGCAGCACCTCCAGGAGGAAAAGAAAGGGAACAAAACACCTGACACCATGGCAACTCAAAGTGTAACAAAACCAGAGGGACAACCCAGACCAATAGAAGTTGCCCCTATCCAAAAGAGAAAATATAAGACCAAATCAGTTCACCAGGTAGACGATGATGGGGAGGCAAGACCCTCACAAATAACAGACCCAGAGTCAGAAATAATCACCAAATCCCTTTCATTTGATAATCTCCACAACCTGAGGAAAGACATCACTTGATGACTGGATGAACCCATTCTATCTTGTTTGATTTGAGTCTGGGATCCTGTGGGTGAAGTTGCACTGCTTGATGGTACCGAAGCAAGGTATTTAGGATCCCTGTCTCAGGGTGCGGGTATTAACCAGGGGGTTGTAAGAGAGTCAGAACCCCTTCATCTCTGGGCACAGCTTTCAAGAAGCATAAGAGAGAGGTTTGTTTACAGAGATGACCTGCAGGGGCATCATCTTTGCACCTGGGAGACCATGGAAGATGGGATCCGATGCCTGAGAGAAATGACACTGTTAGAGATACTTTTCACAAAGGACGGGCAATCCAATAGAGACCCTGATGAGGTCAAGTGCACATCACAGATGTGGTGGAACCTCGGACGTGCAGGGCCACCCATATATGCTAATTTCCTGGTGACAATGCACTGGAAGGAAAACCAAGAAAGAGTGGGCACTATCTTGAGTAAACTCAGGACATATAATGTGATTGTCCATGCCCTGTTATGGCCCCCTATCTTTTCTGTTGAAAAATTAGTTGCAGACCTCTGAGCACTAACTGAGGAAGTAAAAATGACCACAAAAAACTCAGAGGGGAGTTTAAAGAGAGCAGTGTCCATGTTTCTTGCCAGTGCAAGAGAAACAGGTGTCCCCTGGCTAGGGAGAGGGGGTACACCACATGGAGCAACCTGTGGTTATTCCTACGCAAACATGGGGAAGACATGAGTAAATGGGGTGGAAAACCCAACTTTGCTTTATTAGCATGGGCACGGGAGTTAAAAGGAAAAATGACCAGAAGCAATTCCACGAGGATGGATGTAGCCCCAGTCTCCTGTGGGCAAGCCCCTAGACAGAACCAGAGTGACAATAACATGTCTGATCCCTTAGAAGACACCTCCCGTATGTACTCACAGGGAGAAAACCATGATTACCAAGACCAGCGTTAGAGGGGCACTACCTTTAGCCAGGTAGAGGCACGTGTCTCAGTCTGAGGAGACTGGAATGTTTACTAAAGAGGATGAGTTACAAGATAGACCGAACTCCTCTCTCTCAGCAATTGTAAATTCAAAATTAAGGGACTTTAATCAAGGAAGTGTGGAAAAAACCAGAAGAAATAATCACCCTTTATTAAAAGATATATGTATGTTGGCAAAAACAGTAACAGAATACAAAAAAACTAGACAGTAGTCCTAGGAAAAAAAAAAGGTCTGAATGAATACTTCTCTGTCCTTTAGCGCAGTCCTAATCTTGGCCTGCAGGGGGAGTTGTTGGATCGCTAGAGGTTCAGGGCCTGCAGTACCCTGTCGTGACCTGCAGGGTGCGCTGTTGGATCAAAGTGGTTAAACTCTTCTAAAAGGAATGAATAGTCCTACCACTTGAGACAAACCTTCTTCTAAATGGAGAAGGATCTATATTCTCTGACTGATCTGTTTTAGGACAGGACAAGGCAAATGTATTGGAGACCTTTGGTTTGGGATTTTTTTGTTTGGTTGGTTTTGTTTTTTTCTTCTAGCTCCAGTTAGTAACTGGTTACTGAAATCAGCAGAGTTGCTCACTTAGGTGTTTCATTGTAATGGTCTGGGTGTTTCATTGATGTGACACCCTCAAAGCCAGGTCACAACTTCTGTGTCTTTAATGTTTCAACTCTAATTTAATGCGTTGCAAGCCTTTGTGAATATAGATCAGCTAAAGTTTGGTGTGAGTTGCCTTTGTTTCAAGATAAATGTAATATACAGTTGAACAAGCTCACTAGAGAAACCTGAAGCTGGGCAAGTGAAATCCAGTTTGATTTTGGTTTTTGTAGGCTGATCCTTGGTACAATTTAACTAACAGTTAACTAACAGTTGCTAGAACAGTGGGCATGGTTTCAACTGCTTTATGCTAAGCAAAACTTTTGGAAAGATCGATTTATCTATGACTCATGCCACAATACTTGGTACTTCTATAATCCTTTTATAAACTGTTTTATCCTAGCTAATGTAATTATGGATGTTCTTACTACCCATATAATGCCTAATCCCTTTTGAATTCTTCTAAACTGTTTGCCTTAATGTTGCTTAGCAATAATTAGCAAAATATAGGTGGTTTGTGTGTATTGTTTAACTCTTGAACAAACCTTTGAAATTTTGTTTGTGCTGACCTGTTAAGCTTTTATGTTGGTAGTACTTCCACTGCTGAATGGTGAATGGGAACCTGTTCAGACTGATGCTTTCATCGGCCTGATTGCCAGCCCTGAGCTCAGATCTTTTTTTAAACTTGTCTTTCTAGTTCTTGTTGTGTTTCCACTTGACATGGCAGGACTTTAAGAGTACTTTATAGCCTCCTTCACAAAGTATGGAGTATTTAGTAGGAAGCTTTCCATTCACAAAGAAAATGGAACATCTGTGTCCCTTTAATGCAGATTTGGGATCCGGTAATGCAACTCCCATTCTGCTTTCAGTTTAACCATGCTGCTCTTACATGTAACTATGGTAAAGAAGGAATGGTTGTTGGCGTCTAGACATTTTGGATGTCTCATCTGAATGTTGTTTAGCTCTGCTAGGATAATGGAGAGGACTTTACTTTGTGATTTTGATTCCTTGTTCTTCCTTAGGTGCATTTGTTCTAGGCGAGTTTGGTTGTTCAAGGTCAATGTTCTAATTAAAAACAAGGAATAACAAGGGCTTCTTAAATAATCCCTGCTATGCTTTTTTTGCAATATTTTTAGTCCGTATAATCTTGTCCTGCAACTCTATCACAGTTTTGGAGCAGTCTGTGGTAAGCAGACTAAAGAACTAAAACTGTGCAGAGGTGCCTGAAATGTCAACAACTTCAGTACAGAAGAGTGACATTAAGGGCTATCTCACTTAAGTGCCCAGCTTTGTAGTGGGACTTGGGTTCTACCATTTTGTGTTTGGGGACAACTGTGCCCTCTTCAGGACTTTGACTTCTGTAAGAAATGAAATATGTCTCAACCAAAAGTACTGGTCAGACTTGACTTTATTGCTTGGAGATGGGTTCAATTCCTTCTTCGTCTTGAAGAGACTAAACCCATATCTTCTGGGGGTTTTATGGAGTAACAGTTATCAGGCTGTGAGTTTATACTGGGGAATCCTTCATTCCCTTGTTTAAACTTTTGCCTCCTGGGCTCTTGGCTGCATAATGGGGTAGGGCCAAAACCCAGCCAGCAGTAAGGGAATGTGCCTCTGATAGCCTAAGGTGCTCAGCTGGAAGGAGGGCTTGCTCCTGTTTATTGACTCACTTTCCAGTATGAAATATTTATAATCCTGACATTTTTTTCTGAGCTTTATGTTCTGAGCAGTGTCCTGGTTCCAACCAGGACAGGATTGCTTTTTGCAGTAGCTGGGAGGGGGCATGACCAGGATCCAGAGGTTATTCTATACCACCTCACATCATTGCCAGGGGCAGGGGGAAAGGGACCCTCACTTCCGAGGAGAAGGGGTTCCTGCCAGTCAAGAAAAATATGGTGAGGGGAGCTGTCTGGTATTATTTACTGTCATGGGCTTTCCATATGAATCCTTTCTTTTCTTATACCTTTTGTTATTAATATTGTTGCTGTTACTGTTTGTTTTCTTATCTCATTGCTGTTTCCAGTAAATTGTTCTTAACCCATGATCTTTGCCTTTTGTGCCTCTAATTTGGAAGGGGGAGGGAGGGGAAGTGGCATGTGGTTTTAGTGGAGTACTTAATTGGAGAATACCATTCCTAAACCAGGACAGCAGTCAGGCTCCTTTTGTCTTCTGACTTGGACTTTTGCATTCCTGTTTGGACAGTGCCCTTTAGAGTAGGGCATCCACCTGGAAGGTGGAGGATGCAAGTTAAAGTGCCTTTGGGCCAAATGCCCCAGTGCCAGCTGACTGAAGAAGGTGTCCCAATTTAACCTTTCTTGAGGAAAATAAGACAATTATCTGAACTAAATGCATGGCAAAGGTGGTTATGTACAGGATTTCAGACTGAGTCAGCCTCATACAGATACCTGCTTGTAACCTTGAGTTCAGTATTAAATTCAGAGTTCAGTGTTCAGGACATGTCAGCATTTCCTTCCTTATCACTTCTCTTAGGCAACTCACAAAGCATTATTGAGAAGGGATATATGGAGAATTCTGGGTTTAGACCTGGAGTTTCCCAGGGTGGGTCCCTAGGTCAGTCCTGGCTCCTGAGATGCACTTCCCAAAGACCAGACTTGTAATGCTCACCCATGCAATGCTTATCATGTCCCTCCTGTTCTACCAGTGTCCAGAAAATCAAAGGATAAGCTATTAATTAAGTTTCTTCTGGATGATGCTGAAAAACTCGGAGTGAAGGACTGCTCAGAGACTTTTTGTCTTTGAACAGCAAGGTATTTATTGCAATACAATGTTGGGAGCGAGGCAGGTCACCCTGCACAAACTCACTCGAAGGCACCACACAAAATCAAGGGTTTTATACAGTTTTACATATATGATTACTTGCATATTCATATGATTACAACATCTATCTATACATATTAATGATAGGTGGAATCTAGGTGGAGCTTAAGGAGGTGCTTCTCTTGGCACTGAATTTTGGGGGTACATCTGGCCTTCGGCCTCAAGTCAGGGGTCTTTTTCTCATCTTTCTCATTCTGACCTTCTTACCTTTCCATTGTTCTTGTCCTAACTACTGAGGCTTGCAGAAAGTCTTGGCTCCAAGCCTTTTTCTCCTATTCAAATGTCTACCTTATCCTAATTTATTACCCCTAGGTTCATTGTATACTGTTTCTAGCATTCTTCTAGGTTTAGGTCCAGTGAGCAGAACAGAACAGCTCTTAGCAGCAGAACAGGTGTTTGGAGGTTTCTTAGCAGGCCAAGATATCTCAGTTAACTCTTTTAGACCTGACTTTAGTTTCATGGAAAGTGCAGTATCGTTTTTACCTGGGTAAACTTCTGTGCTTATCTTTTTGGAGGACACTTGTATTACATATAGGATAAGGAGGTAGTCTCTGTGCTATGTATTTATGGAGGAAATACATGAGACAATCTTTCTGTGTAAAAGGATGATGACTTTAAAATCTGTCCATATAAACACTTTGTCATTGGCTGAGGTGTTTTTTGGGTTGTTGGTTTTGGGGTTTTTTTGCATATTTTTAAGTTTTTGTGGTGAAATTTTCGCATTAGTTTACTGTAGTCAATTGTCTCTTGGATGAAGCTATGATTTTTAAAGACACCATTTCCCATTGGAAGCAACTTTAATGTCCTATGATACGAGAATGTCAGATCAGTCAGTGTTTAATTTGCAAATTGAAAATCTTACTGTTGTGGCTTTTTGTATTAAACTACTGAACTGTAAGGGTAATGAACTAATGAGGCAGACTTCCATGATCATTAATCTGATATTGCACTAGCTGTGTTTATAGCTAACCTTTCACAGTAAAAAAACAAATGGGCAATGTGTTACCTTATATATAATTAGATATATATATTTTAGAGATTAGAGCAGAAGCATTAAAAAACCCCTATACAATACAGGCTGCAATGCCCAGTGCAGAAGTGATTGTACAATTAATGTGAGCTCTGCAGCACATACAGCTTAGTGCACAGTATGGGTTACCCTGCTTTGGATTTGCTGAGGAAAACTTTTTTCCCCCTACTGTGTGAAAATGACAGCATTTTAATCCTGATGACTGTAGCCAGTAAGATAGCCCTATGTGAAATATGAAATCTGGTGTCCACAGGCATACTATCCTCAAGGATTGGACAGCATTGCAGCAAACACAAAGCAACTTGTGTTGTGTATATCATTGCTTGGATACTTCTAAGGTCACTTCCTGTCATAGGTTTACTTGTTCTAAAAACCAAGCAAGGAATTTTTCTTTCCCCTGCCTCACTGTAAAAGAAAGATGTTGAATGGGGGAGGGTGGTTTGCCTTGGGTGATTGATCTACACAAAAGAACTAACTAGCAGGCCTGCATTCCAAGCTGATGGCCCTCTCTAAGACTGTGGGGAGGGGTGATGAGTTTTTTTTTCTTCTCGGAAACGGGGACACTTCACTTTTGTCTTAACTCAGGCAAGGTGCATGTTGGAAAGGCTCCGAGGTCGTTTTATTCTTGACCTGGTCATCTGACTGTTTTCTGGCTCCGGTTTGCCTTTGTTTCTTGCGCCCTGTTCTGCCCCCAACCCAGACCTGCTCGGACTTCATCGGAGAGGATTGATCCATCTGCAGAGGAACTTTTGGGGGAGGAGGTTGCCCTTTCCCTCCTCCACTCCCATGTTTGGCAGAGATTTGTGCTCATTGACAAAAGGGGGGAAATCCCGACCACAGCCAGCTGCAGACAGCCGCAGACAGTGTGAGTTTCATGGGAAGAGCCCCCTTTTACCCATTTTCCCCTTCCCCTTCTTGGTGTGGGGGGGAAATCTCCATTGTCAGTTTCTCCTGCTCACTGGGGCCTCATGTGGTAACCGTCAGAGCCCAACAGCGCCCCCTGCTGGCCAACACCAAGCACTGCAGGCTCTGCTCCTCCAGAGATCCAACAGTACCCCCTGCTGGCCGTGGTTAGAATTGCGCTAAAAAAAGCAGAAAGTACTGAACTGTTTCCCTTTTTGAGGTGGGTTTTTTGGTACAGGATCATTGTTTTGGTTGTTTTTGTGTTCTTTTGTTGTTTTACCAATGCACATACATCCTTTCAAAAAGGGCTGTTATTTTTCCTTTCTCCATACTTCCTCAACTGGAGCCTCTTTTGGATTTACAATTGCTTAGAGGGAGGAGTTTGGTCTTCCTCATAACTCATCCTCCTTAGCGTGCTGGTTTACAGGTAAACTGGCAGGAGAAATGAAACCAACTCCAAAGAGTTTATAAGTCAGAGATACAATTTAATAAAAATAATACCATAAATACAATTATATGGACAAACAATTGATTTAACCCACAAAACCCAGCACCTTGGGGCACAAACAGAGTGGTGTTCATTGGCCCCCGTGCTGAGCCCCATGTGGTCCCCTTGAGTCCAGAGTAAAAGGAGAGGGAAAACCTGTTGGTGAGAGCGCTGGTCGCAGTCTGGTCGAGGGCGGTGATCGCAGTCTGGTTGAGGTTCTGGTCCTCTTCTGGATCCAACGAATGGTACCAGAAGTCCCAAGACCCCAAGATTATATACACTCAGGTTCAGGCAGGAATGCCCAGTACCTCCCCCAGGGTGGGGAGTTCCACAATGGGTGATTGTAAGTCGTGGGTATAAGGACAGGAGCATCCTCCTATCTCACAGGCCTCTTAACACCCAGCTTATAGCCTGAGGGATCAGGTGTGCTCTGGGCAGCTACTGCAAATGGTCTATTGTTAACAGTTTCTGGGAAATGGCATGGAGGGTGTAGAATACACAGTTTGGGTTACACTCATACAGTGATGAACTGGTCCCAACTGTTTTAACTAGGACATTATCCACCCCTTATTCTATACCATCCGTGATATGCCCAAATTAACACCTTTTAGAAACGATATACATATATATATATATATACAATGAAACATTACAGACCATTCTTAATCAAATTTAGGTCCCCTTGTGGTACACAACGTGTCTCCCCATCTTTTTGCATTACGCACCAAGTGAACCCAGGTCCTTGAGCAAAAACAATCCCTTGGATGGGTTTGCCTTTGCTTGAGGTGGGACTAATCCAAACAGTCTTTCCTAACATACCTCTCATATGCACCACGGGGACTTTATCTCCATCTACAGTATGCAAAGGTTCTGATTGGGCAGGGCCAGCTCGACTGATGGAGCCTCGGGTGTTGACCAACCAGGTGGCTTTTGCTAAATGCAGCTCCCAGTGTTTGCAAGTCCCTCCACCCAGTGCCTTCAAATTGGTTTTCAGCAGTCCATTGCACAGTTCAACTTTTCCAGCAGCTGGTGCATGGTAGGGGGTATGATACACCCACTCAACACCGTGCTCTCTGGCCCAGGTGTCTATGAGGCCATTCTTGAAATGGGTCCCATTGTCAGACTCAATTATCTCTGGGGAGCCGTACTGCCACAGGACTTGTTTTTCAAGGCCCAGGATGGTATTCCGGGCAGTGGCGTGAGGCACGGGGTATGTCTCCAGCCATCCAGTACTTCCTTCTACCATGGTCAGCACGTAGCGCTTGCCTTGGCAGGTTTGGGGAAGTGTGACGTAGTCAACTTGCCAGGATTCCCCATACCTGTATTTCAACCACCGTCCACCATATCATAGAGGCTTCACCCGCTTGGCCTGCTTGATGGCAGCACATGTCTCACAGTCATGGATAACCTGTGAGACTGTCCATGGTTAGATCCACCCCTTGGTCACGAGCCCATCTGTATGTTGCATCTCTCCCCTGGTGACCGGAGGCATCATGGGCCCATCGAGCCAGAAATAATTCTCCTTTGTACTGCCAATCCAGATCTACCTGAGAGACTTTAATCCTGGCAACTCGGTCTACCTGCTCATTGTTATGATGCTCTTCATTAGCCCGACTCTTGGGTACATGAGCATCTACGTGACGGACCTTCAAGCTCAACTTCTCTACCCGGCCAACGATATCCTGCCACATCTCAGCCGCCCAGATGGGTTTCCCTTTGCGCTGCCAGTTGGCCTTTTTCCATCGCTCCAGCCATCCCCACAGAGCATTGGCCACCATCCATGAGTCAGCGTAGAGATAGAGTCTCGGCCACTTCTCTCATTCAGTGATATCCAAAGCCAGCTGAACAGCTTTAAGCTCTGCAACCTGACTTGACCCACCTTGTCCTTTGGTTGTTTCTGCAACTCGCCGTGTGGGACTCCATACGGCTGCCTTCCATTTTCGGTTTGTCCCTACAATGCGACAGGAACCATCCATGAAGAGAGCATATCGCTTTTCATCTTCTGGTAGCTGGTTATATGGTGGGGCCTCCTCAGCCAGTGTCACCTGCTCCTCTTCTTCAGAGGATAGTCCGAAACACTCACCTTGAGGCCAGTTGGTGATAATTTCCAGAATCCCAGGGTGATTAGGATTCCCTATCCAGGTTCGCTGTGTGATCAGAGTGATCCACTTACTCCATGTGGCATCGGTGGCATGATGTGTAGAAGGAACTCTTCCCTTGAACATCCAGCCCAGCACTGGTAGTCGGGGTGCCAGGAGGAGCTGTGCTTCGGTGCCGATCACTTCTGAGGTAGCTCGAACTCCTTCATAAGCAACCAGCATCTCTTTCTCAGTTGGTGTATAGCTGGCCTCAGATCCTTTGTGTCCCAGACTCCAGAATCCCAGCGGTCGTCCTTGGGTCTCCCCAGGCACTTTCTGCCAGAGGCTCCAGGAAGGGCCATTCTCCCCGGCTGCAGTGTAGAGCACGTTCTTCATGTCCTGTCCTGTCCTGACTGGCCCAAGGGCTACTGCATGGGCAATCTCCTGTTTAATCTGTTCGAAGGTTTGTTGTTGTTCAGGTCCCCACTGGAAATCATTTTTCTTCTGTGTCACAAAGTAGAGAGGATTTACAATCTGACTGTACTTGGGGATATGCATCCTCCAAAAGCCCACAGCGCCTAGGAAAGCCTGTGTTTCCTTCTTGCTGGTTGGTGGGGGCATGGCTGCTATTTTGTTAATCACCTCCATTGGAATCTGGAGGCGTCCATCTTACCACTTCACTCCTAAGAACTGGATTTCCCAAGCAGGTCTCTTGACCTTACTTTGTTTAAAGGCAAAACCAGTTCTTAAGAGAATCTGGATTATTTTCTCTCCTTTCTTGAAGACTTTCCCCTCTTTGTTCCCCCATACAATGATGTCATCGATGTACTGTAGATGTTCTGGTGCCTCACCCTTTAACAGTGCAGTCTGGATCAGTCCATGGCAAATGCTGGGACTGTGTTTCCACCCCTGGGCCAGTTGATTCCAGGTGTACTGCACATCCCTCAAAGTGAAGGCGAATTGTGACCTGCACTCTGCTGCCATAGGAATGGAGAAAAAGGTGTTGGCAATGTCCGTGGTGGCATACCACTTGGCTGCCTTGGACTCCAGCTCGTACTGAAGCTCCAGCATGTCTGGCACAGCAGCACTCAGGGGTGGTGTGACTTCACTGAGTGCACGGTAATCCACTGTCAACCTCCGCTCTCTGCTGGACTTACGCACTGGCCATATAGGGCTATTAAAGGGTGAGCAAGTCTTGCTGACCACCCCCTGGGTCTCCAGTTCATGGATCATCTTATGTATAGGAGTCACGGTGTCTCGGTTGGTGGAGTATTGCTGACAGCGTACTGTTGCTGTCCCCCCTGGAACCATGCAGGGCTGCGGCCTGGGGCCGCCCCCAGCGAGGGAAAGGAGAGGGGGAGCTTCACCGGTGTGGCTTTGCGCCCTTGTGGGAGAGGAGAGGGGAAGCCTCGGAGCACACAGAGGTTTGCAGGCCTGATTTGGGGAAGGGGAAGGGTGCCGGGTGGGCCGTGGGGGTCCTCGGACTGGCGGGAGGGCAGGTGGGGCAGCCCTGCATGAAGTGTCGCAGGTAAGCGGTGCGTGGGAAGACACGAGGTAACACGGTGGGGAGAGGATAAGGTCAGGGTGGATAATGGGTTCTTCTGGGGGGTTGGGGGTCTTGGCCAGGCTAGGACCTTGAGAGGTACTCGAGCCCCGGGTGGGTACGGGGGCCGGAACAGTTTGTTTTTGGCTCACCTGCGGTTACTGTCCAGGTTGGGTATGTTCTGGATATATTTGTTGCATCCCGAAAGGGTAGTCAGGACAAAGGGATGTTCCTGAGTATTTCCCTGGGATTGAATATAGATGGGTGGCAGAAAAGTAAGGAGTGAAAGGCTTGCTCTAGCTGTTTTAATGGGAAAGAAGCCTGTGTACCTTTATGCGGTTACGAGCTATGCTGGCGATGGTCCATGCCTTTGGTAGGGTCACCCATTCCAGACAGGTCAAAACCGTAGGGCCAGATAGAATATGTCCTTGGGCAGGATGAGCTCGTTAACCTTCTGGCAGTCATCCTAGGAGAAGGACAACTCTAATCCCAAACCCAGGCAGATGGAACTCACTTAGCCCTGTAAGGCCATCCATCTAAGAGAAGGTCACTCTAAGTAAACCTACATCCTGAGGACCTCGCTGTCACCGTCCAAGTTCGCTCGACCCTGGCAGAGGAACCTTAGGATTAAAGGGTGGGTTCAGTTCCGTGCATACTATGTCTCACTTAAAAAATCCATTGTGCAGGCTTGAAGGCTTTACCCACATTTGCAAAGCCCTATAGCAATGGGCGAGGGTCGAAACAGCAGGTGAAAGGTGCACTGGAAGCCGCAGACCCAGCCCTGCATGCAGGCGGTTCTGGGCATTGGTCGTTAGAGACTGACCGGAGATGAAAGTCTCTTTGGGCAGCATCCTGAATGACCAAGCAGTTTTTTCAAGGAGAGCACTGCTTGCTGCACTCAGAGAGGGGCCTAGAAAAGATGGTCTAACCAAAGCTCACCTCCCCCTTCACCCGGTTGGTTAACTGCAACCAACGGGCATCTTCTACTAATGTGGTCGCACAAAGATCAAAAGACAAAGCCATGCACCTGCCTCCAAAGGTGTACCCAAATTAACTCTAGCATGCTGGAACATCAGAACCATGCTTGATTCTGCGGATAGGGGACATCCTGAGCGTCGGTCTGCCCTAATTGCCCGTGAACTGTCACGTCTCAACATCGACATTGCCGCTCTCAGTGAAGTTCGCCTTCACGAGGAAGGCAGCCTTAGAGAACATGGTGCCGGTTATACACTCTTGGTCAGGTAAACCCAGAACCAAAAGGCATCTCTCAGGAGTTGGCTTCATGATAAAAAACTCTATTGTTCCTAAACTCAAAAATCTGCCAACAGGTCATTCTGACCGCATTAACCCCCTACGCCTTCCACTACACAACAAGCAATACGTTGTCCTCTTTAGTATATATGCCCCAACTCTTCAAGATGACCCTGCCGGAAAAGATAAATTTTACACTGACCTGCGCCACCTTACCCAAAAGGTGCCTGCAGATGATAAGATCATTATCCTTGGTGATTTCAATGCCAGAGTAGGAAAGAATTTTGAAACCTGGAAAGGAATATTAGGCAAGCATAGTGTTGGAAACTGCAACGATAATGGTTGACTTCTGCTTGAATTCCTTGCAGAGCAACAGCTCACCATCACTAATACTATCTTTCAGCAGAAAAATAGTCTGAAGACAACCTGGATGCATCCTAGATCTAAGCATTGGCACCTCATTGATTATGTCTTGGTGCGACGGAGAGATGTCCGTGATGTCCACCATACTCGCGTTATACCTAGTGCAGAATGCCAAACAGACCATCGACTTGTGCGCTGTAAACTTAACTTCAATCTTAAGTTCAAACCTAAAAGGGGCAGTATCCCAAGGAGGAGACTCCAAGTCAGCAATCTCCAATCAGCCACACTGAGAGACAGATTCCAGGCAAACCTTCAAACTAGGCTCGAAAACCATTCCATAGATTCTCCAGATGCCTCTCTGAAACACTTTGGCACCATATTAAAAACAGCATCCTGCAGTCCTCTGCAGAATCATTAGGATTCTCCTTCAAGAAGAACAAGGACTGCTTTGATGGAAACAATCAAGAGATCCGGGAATTGTTGAGGAAGAAGAGAACCGCTCACCAAGCACACCTTGCACTGCCATCCTGTCATGTAAGAAAAACAGCGTTTTGACTTGCAGGCAACAAACTCCAACAGAAACTCCGTGACATCCAGAACAAGTGGTGGATCAGTCTAGCTGAGAAAACTCAATTATGTGCAGATACAGGTTATCACAGAGGATTCTATGAGGCACTGAAAACAGCATACATGCCTACATACCAAGTCCAAAGCCCTTTACTCCACACAGATGGTCAAATGCTTCTGACAGATAAAACCTCCATTCTGAATCGATGGTCTGAAGACTTTCAGACTCTTTTCAGTACTAGTCGTGTAGTCCAAGACTCAGCAATTCAGTCCATCACACAACAACTGGTGAAGTATGAATTGGATACTGCCCCCACTTTAGGAGAAACCCTTAAGGTCATACAGCAGGTGAAAATTGGCAAGGCAGCTTGATGGAATTCCACCTGAAGTCTGGAAAAATGGGGGCCAAGCACTCCATGCTAAATTTCACGAGTTTGTGGTGGGCTGTTGGGAACTAGGCGAGCTACCATCAGACCTTCAAGATGCAGTCATTATCACTCTGTATAAGAAGAAAGGAATTAAATCAGACTGCTCAAATTACCGTGGTATTACTCTGCTCTGCATTGGTGGCAAAATCCTGGCAAGAATAGTCTTGAACAGACTAATACCCGCTATTGCAGAAGGAATTCTACCTGAAAGCCAATGTGGTTTCAGAGCCAGCAGGAGTGCCACAGACATGGTATTTGTTCTCAGACAACTGCAAGAGAAGTGTAGGGAACAGAACAAAGGTCTCTATGTAACCTTTGTTGATCTCACCAAGGCTTTCGATACTGTGAGCAGAAAAGGTCTATGGCAGATTTTGGAATGCTTAGGTTTTCCCCCCAAGTTCCTTAAAATGATTATCTCACTCCATGAGGATCAGCACGGTCAAGTCAGATATGGCAATGAACTTTCTGAGCCCTTTCTAATTACCAGTGGTGTGAAACAAGGTTGCATTCTCGCACCAACCCTATTCACAGTCTTTTTCAGCATGATGCTCCAAAGGACCATGGCAGACCTCAACGATCAGGATGGTATCTACATTCGATATCGTACTGATGAAAGCCTATTCAACCTAAGGCGACTGAAGGCCCATACTAAGATCCTAAACCATCTTGTCTGGGAACTGCTTTATGCTGCCCTTGTTGCCCACACAGAAGCAGCTCTGCAGCATTTAACATCCTGCTTTGCAGACGCTGCTGAGCACTTTGGGCTGGAAGTCAGCTTAAAGAAGACAGAAGTTCTCTATCAACCTGCACCTCAGGAAGTCTTCCATCATCCCCATATCAACATTTGCGAATCAGAGCTCAAATCAGTTCAGCAGTTTAATTACCTAGGTAGCCTCATCTCCTCGGATGGTAAGATTGACAGAGAGATAGACAACAGGTTAGGAAAGGCATATAGTGCCTTCGGAAAGCTTCATAGAAGAGTTTGGCGTAATAAACCCTTGAAGAAAAGTACCAAGATCAGTGTTTACAGAGCCTTAGTGTTGTTTACTCTCTTATATGGATCTGAGTCATGGGTCATCTACTGCCACCACCTGCGACTCCTAGAACGCTTCCATCAACGCTGTCTCCGTACAATCCTAAACATCCACTGGTCAGATTATGTGACTAATACGTCTGTTCTAGAACAAGCAGCAATCACAAGTATTGAGGCCATGTTGCTGAGAACACAGCTGTGCTGGGCAGGACACGTCTCAAGGATGAAGGACCACCGCCTCCCTAAGATCTTGCTTTATGGTGAACTTGCCTCCGGCTGCCGCAAGAGAGGAGCCCTGAAGAGGAGATACAAGACCCCCTGGAACAACATCTCAGCCTTGGCCATATTGATCAACATAACTGGTCTACTCTGGCCTCCAATTGGGAGGTCTGGAGACACACTATCTTTAATGCTGATGATGCTTTTGAGAAAGCACGCAGGATCACCCTTGAGGAGAAAAGACTATGCAGAAAGAATCGTGCCTTGCAGAATATACCACCTAAGGAGTCTTTTTGCTGTGCCTTTTGCAACCGGACATGTCTATCTCGTATTGGCCTTTTTAGCAACCAACGCGCTTGTAACAAACGTGGGTAGAGTCCTTCCCAAATCTTCGTTCGCGAAGCCTAGCCATGAGGACTGTTGCTGTGGCCATCCCTACCAATTGTTCTTCAGCCTTCAGCAGTCTCGCAGCAGAAGGGTCCTCTGAGAGCCCAGGCAAGGTGTTCAACTGTCTAATTTCCTCTGTCTCTACAGTAGCTATGCCAAAAGCCCAACAAAGTCCTTTTGGGTCTTTGAAATACCCACTCCTCAGGTAATCTATGCTAAGGATACATGGGGCCTCTGGACCACTCACGATGGGGTGTCTATGCCATTCCTTCCCAGTCAGGCTCACTTCAGCTTCCAGTACAGTCAGCTGTTGGGATCCCCCTGTCACCCCAGAAATAGAGATGGATTCTGCCCCTACATATCTTGATGGCAGTAAATACATTGTGTGCCAGTGTCAACAAAGGCCTTATATCTTTGTTCCTCTGATGTGCCAGGCCACCGAATCCACACTGTCCAATAGACCCGATTGTCCCCCTCCTCTACCTGGCTAGAGGCAGGGCACCCCTAGTCCTGGTGATGGTACTCACTGTGCTCTTCTTGTAAGTATGACCTGGAGGTCCCTTCAAGAGGATCAGACATATCATCATTCCTGTACCGTCTGGAGTCTTGTCCACGAGAGACCAGAGCAGCATTTATCCTCGAAGAGTTCCTTTTGGTACTTGTTCCTTTTTTCAATTCACGTACCCGGGCTGCTAAGGAAGAGGTGGGTTTTCCATCCCACTTCAATTCACGTACCTGGGCTGCTAAGGAAGAGGTGGGTTTTCCATCCCACTTCCTCATATCTTCTCCATGCTCATGGAGGTAAAACCATACATTGCCACATGGAGTGTACCCTCTCTCCTTAGATGGGGGACACCTGCTCCTGATAGCAGAGACTCTTGTTTGTCCTGGTGAGATATGGAAGATCCCTTCCTTAATTTCCTCTCTTAGCTTCTGGTGTCCCTCTTCAATCTTCTCTTCCAGACTTCGGACATGTTCGACCAGTTTGGTTTCCATAGATGAGATGTTGGCTCGTAATGGGGGGGTGACAGTGTCTTCATAAATCCTGAGTTTACTAACCAATGCAACCACCTTGTCTTCTCCCTCCCTCCATTGCAACGTTGCTAAGTAGTGGGAATACATTTCTGGCCCGAGTCGTGCAAACTTCAACCACATCTGGGATGTGCACTGTACACCATCTGGACTTTTAGGGAATCTTTCGTCCAGTACAACTAATTCCCTTAAGCACCGGATACCACTGTCCTTGCTGTACGTGGAGGTCCTCCTTACAAAGGTATCTCTCCCTCACACTGGACAACAGTCGCCGCCAGAGGCTGAGAGTTTCCTGCCTCCTTCCAATCCCCTGATCAATGACTATATCTCGAGACAGGGATCCCAGTTGCCTTGCTTCACTCTCATCTAGAATTGTATTGTTAGCCACAGCGTCCCAACTTTGGAGCAGCCAGGTCAGAATGGACTCATTTGCCTGTCGCTTGAACTCTCTCCAGAGCTCACGTAGCTCACCCAGGGATAGGGACTGAGTGATTATTTCTGGCTCTGTCTCCTCCGGTGGATGAGAAGGTTCTGCCTCTTCATCATCATTCACTATACAAACTGATTTAGTCTTTGATTTCCTTTTCTGGACAGGGGCGACTGCTATTGGTTTCGGTTGTCCTTCTGGCTCCTTGATGGTTTGTGTGGACACGGTGCTGGTTGATGTATTTCTTTTTCCCTCTCACTCAGCCGTGGTTTGGGTGGACATGGTGCCTGTGGATTTGCTCCTTCTCTCCTCCCCCTGACAGTGCTGTACCATGTCAAGTAGTGTCCGGTAGGCAGTGGCCAGGGCCCAGCAGGTTGCTGTGAGTTGGCCATCTCTGGAGCTGCCAGAACATTTTTCCTTCACCAGTCTTATCATGCTAACAGGATCCTGCAGTTGTTCAGGGGTGAATTTCCAGATCATTGGAGGAGAGAACTTCTCCAAATACTGGCCAGTGTCCTCCCACTTTCCATGCCACTCAACATTATCCACTCCCAGGGCAGGCCTCCAGACAACCTCCCTAGAAGACCCTGTTTTGACCCTCAGCATGGTGTAGACAGTACAGAGCAGACAAAGCAACACTAACAACAACATTACGCTGTCTGTAACATCAAAAGGAAACTCAATATTTTTAAAGACTGTTGTAGCAGATCTGAAGGGGAAGAAGGAGGTGAAAGGCTAGAAACAACCATTCCCTCCTGTTTCCCCAAAAGGCTGGGTGCAATTTTCAATGAGGCCCCAGAGGTAGCAACCCAAACCAGGACAGGCAAACAAGACTGAATACACATTCACAATGAAACTCACTGCTTCTGATGTTATGATGACATAAACACAATATATTAATAAAGCAATTTGGATCCCTCTCCCTGGTCTTTAAGAGAGTATCAAAATAGGCAAATAGTTTCCCATATGCGGAAATATGAACAGGCTCAGATACAATATCCACATGAATACATCAAACAATATGGTGATCAGGGAGTTTCTCTATCCAAATACACAAATGCTTAAAATGAAATTGTAATTCTGACTTGTCTCTCTGCCCCACGTTGGGCGCCAAGAAATGTGCTGGTTTAAAGGTAAACCAGCAGGAGAAATGAACCCAACTCCAAAGAGATTATAAGTCAGAGTTACAATTTAATAAAAATAATACCATAAATACAATTATATGGACAAGCAATTGATTTAGCCCACAAAACCCAGATGTATAACCCAGCACCCTGGGGCACAAACAGAGTGGTGTTCATTGGCCCCCGTGCTGAGCCCCATGTGGTCCCCTTGAGTCCAGAGTAAAAGGAGAGGGAAAACCTGTTGGTGAGAGCGCTGGTCGCAGTCTGGTCGAGGGCGGTGATCGCAGTCTGGTTGAAAGTGGTGGTCACAGTCCGGTCGAGGTTCTGGTCCTCTTCTGGATCCAACGAATGGTACCAGAAGTCCCAAGACCCCAAGATTATATACACTCAGGTTCAGGCAGGAATGCCCAGTACCTCCCCCAGGGTGGGGAGTTTAACAATGGGTGATTGTAAGTCGTGGATGTGAGGACAGGAGCATCCTCCTATCTCACAGGCCTCTTAACACCCAGCTTATAGCCTGAGGGGTCAGGTGTGCTCTGGGGAGCTGCTGTAAATGGTCTATTGTTAACAGTTTCTGGGAAATGGCATGGAGGGTGTAGAATACACAGTTTGGGTTACACTCATACAGTGATGAACTGGTCCCAGCTGTTTTAACTAGGACACTTAGCAAAGCACTTCAGTCTCATTAAACTGAGACACTTCCCCAGCATCTGACTCCTCGATTTTTTCCTCTAAGATCAGGACTGTTGAGCCTGAAATGCTGTCCCACTTGCTGTTAATATGGGCTGTAAACAGCCACTGTGTTCAACCTTTGTATCTCTGCCGGCTTTCTACCTTGAAAAGATGATGTGATTTTTCTGAGCAACACTAAACATTAGATAATTATGTAATGTCCTCCAGATATTTGAGATAAACACTTTGAAGCCATAAAATGTACTGGATCTGCAGCAAAACTGGCAGTATATTTGCTTTGAGCACAAGAGCCATCTTGCCAGCAGGAAGTACTACTTCCTGCAAAACCCAAATTGACTCAAAGGTTGGCTGGTTTTGGTGCGGGTGGTTTTTTGTTTGATTTTTTTTTTTTTTACTTTTTTTAAAGCACCTGGAACTGACTCTTGTGTTCTTGTGTTAATTTGGAGCATCTGATTCTTCCTTTTTCTGTGATCACACATTGATACTTTGAATGTTCTATTGGGAAAAGGCCAACTGAAAACACTTGAGCAACAATCTACTGAAATGAGGCTAATCTCTGCATAACAAGAGTAAAGGAGCATATTTTGAAACTCGTCTCCTTTTGCGGGCAGCAGGCAGTTCTGTTGGCATATTTTAAGGGCAAGATGTGTGTTACTCCTTGTGTAATATCCAGTACAATGAAGCTATGATTTGCTAGGTGCTCTCAAACCTGCAAAATTAACCTAGCCCACAAATGCAATAAGGGTTTTGTGGCTACTAATGAGATGCAAAAATGATGGTTACTGTACAGCTTGCAGCATGCAAATATAAGTAAATTTGAGTTCTTTTGAAAGCCCAGCATACTCTGAAGGGTGGTGATGGGTGATGTTTTTTCTTTTTTTTTTTTTTCCTGTAACTAGACAGTATAGGAACTGGCTTCTGGTAAGTGGTCGCTTCTTCCACTCTCATACAGTTAAACATGGGATGTTAATGACGTGCTCTGTAGACGTACATGTGCTGCTGAAGCTGTAATTTTAAAATCTACATTGTAAGTCAGGTGATCACTAAGTCTGGTTAAAAATCTTTGGCTTGGCTATGTTTATCACTAAAAAAGCAAGTAGGTTACTGTCCTGGTTTTGGTCCAGATCAGTGGGAGGGGGCGTAGCTAAGGCCCTGATGTTTTTTGATACCACCTCACATCATTGCCAGGGGTGGGGAAAGGGACTACCTCCCTTCTGAGAAGGGAAGGGCATCCCTTCTGGTGGAAGAAAGCTTGGCAGGTGAAATGGTCCAATATTGTTTTATTTTACCTGTAAATTGTTTCCGTGTCTTGTACCTTTTGTTATTAATATTGTTGCGGTTACTGTACATTTTCTTACTGCTTTTCCAGTTAATTGTTCTTATCTCAACCCGTGATCTTTAACTTTTGTGCTTTCAATAGGGGGGGCGGTAGAGGGGGAGCAGGCAGCAGCAGGGTGGTTTCAGTGGGACTACTAAATTGGAGAATACCATTACTAAACCATGACAGCCTTAATTGGTGCCCAATGTGGGGCACAAAGGGTTGAGATAACAACAGATCTGCTGTTACAGGGGCCAGGACCAGTTTATTACTATGCAGGTGTAACCAAAACTGTGTATTCTACACCCTCTATATAATTTCTGATGGACTGTTAATAATGGATCATTTGCAGCAGCTGCCCAGGGCACACCTAATGACTCAACTGTGATAACTCACCTCTAGGGAGGAATTAGCACCTTCACACCCAGCCTTAGGGGTCATCTCTGCTAATGGGGCACAATGGACTGGTACAGTAGGCAGCTGCAACACCTAGACTATCAAAGACTCCAAAAATATCCCATGACTCACAGAGTTAAATCACCCATTGTGAAACTCCCTGCCCTTGAGGAGGTACTGGACATTCCCACCTGAACCTGAGCATATATAATCTTGGGGTTTTGGAACTTCTTGTAGCACTCGTTGGATCCAGAGAAGGACCAGACCTCCAACAGGACTGCCACTGCCACTCTTAACAGGACTGTGATCATTACTTTGACAGAACTGCCACCATCATCTGGACCAACATGTTTTCCTTTCCTTTTACTTTGCACCCAGGGGGGCCACATGGTGCTCAGCACAGGGGCCAACGAACACTGTTCTGTTCTCGTCCCAGGGTGCTGGGTTGAAACCAGTTTTTCTCTGTATCATTGCATCTATTGTAATCTATTTTTAGTAAACTGTAACTCTGACTTATAATCTCTCTTGAGTTGGGTTCATTTCTCCCACTGGTTTACTTTTAAACCATCAAATCCACCCAGAGCAGTTTGGAAACAAATTTGTTATATTAGGTACAGAGCCACTGGTCACAATGTTGCTTGGTCTGTTCATGTGGGTGTGGTACCTAACCCAGTGTCTATTCCCATATGTGCTCCTCGCAGTATTCTTTTTCAGAGCAGGGATAGGGATCTGGATTGCTTTGTTGCTGCACTGTGTGATATCAGTTTATGACATGATAACATCAAGGCCAATGTGGGTCATTTGGGATGCGTATTCAGTGTTGCTCTCCTGCCCTTACCTCAGGTGCTACCTTTGGGAGTCCATTAATAATCATACCCAGTCTGTGGGGGGAAGGGGGAGAATGATTTCCCCTGTTTTTTCACCCCTTTTCCTCCTTCAGGCCTGGTACAACAGCTTTTGAGAATTCTGAATTTCCCTTTGCATGTTAAGGAAAGCATGTTCTTGTTGCTTAATCCACCAGGTCTCCTCAATGTGGTCCACATCATGTTTAGAGTCAAGAAAGATTTCTTGGGAGGTTATTCAGAGATCTGCTCTCAGGGTGCATAGTCTTGAGTGGCATAGAATATGGGAGGACATGGGCCAGTTTTTGGGGAAATTCTCTGCTCCAGTGGTTTGGAAGTTCACCGCTGAACAACTACAGGACCCTGTTAAAGTGATAAAATATGCGAAGGAAAAATGCTGTGGCAGTTCCAGAGAGGCGAAAAGTTATGCAATGTGCTGGGCCCTGGCTACTATTTATCAGACACTGCTCATCACTAGACAAGCACCCTCAGGGGGAGGAGGAGGAAAGCAGACCAACAGGCACTGTGGCCACTCAAACTGCAGCTGAACCAGAGGAACAATCTGGGCCAGTAGCAGTCGTACCTATACAGTTTAAGAAATGCAAGACCAAATCAGTTCCCTTAGTGAGGGATGAAGAGGAAGCAGGGCCCTCACAACAGGAGGAAGAGGCAGGGCCAGAGATAATCACCCAATCCCTGTCCCTGGGTAAGCTGTGAGATAAGATTTCAGCTGCCAGTCACGTGAGCCCCTGGTGACCTTTGCTGCTCTGAGGCCGGGATATCACAGGCCACGATATGAGACTAGATGGGAGTGAAGCCAAGCAACTGGCATCCCTGTCTAGGAATACAGGCATTGACAAGGGGATTGGGAAGAGGACAGAAACTCTCAGCCTCTGGAGACTACTCCTGTCAAGTGTGAGGGAAAGGTATCTTTTCAAGGATGGTCTTTTAGTGCACTGAGACAAGTGGAACACCATGGAGCAAGGTATCCAGTACCTGAGAGAATTAGCTGTGCTGGAGGTAATCTATAGGGTTCCAAATAATGAGCAATCCCCTATAAATCCATATGAAGTCCAGCATACACAAACCATGTGGTGGAAGTTCCTATGGAGTGGACCATCACCATATGCTAACTCATTGACAGTGATTTCATGGAAAGAAGGAGAACGAAAGGGTGATAATTTGGTTACCAAACTCCAGCTATATGAAGAAAGTATCTCCTCCCCAATATGGGCCTGTGTCTCATCCATGGAAAGACCATCCAAGTACCTCTACCAATTTAAAGAGGAAATGTCCTATGCCCTTCTAGTACAGACCAGAGTCTCTGCTATTGGGAGCAAGTGCTCTCCTGCTCGAGAGAGAGGGGACACACCGTAAGGTAACCCGTGTTTTTACCTGCGTGACCATGGAGGGGACATGATGAAGTGGGATGGAAAACCCACCTCTGCCCTAGCAGCACAGATATGTGAGTTGAGAGGAAGAACAACCACCGCAGGAAATTCTTCAAGGGTAAATACTGCTCCAGTTTCCAGTGGGCAAGTCCTCAGACAGAATAGGAGGGCTGATGTTACTTCTGATCCTCTTGAAGGGACCTCCAGTTCATATTTACAAGAACTGAGCAAGGAGTTTATAAGAATGCTGCTTCCTCTTTACAATACCTTCTTGGAATTGAAAACTCTCTTCATCTGAGAAGTCCAAGTCACAATTTAATCTCCATTAAAAACTAGTTTCAGTCTGTGTTCACCATCCAGTACCCCTTGAGCTTCCTTAGTGCTTTAATGTATTCACCGTTTCTATTACTTTAAAATGCCTTCTTGATGTTGATAGGCTCTTCGTGCTACAGCACAATGAAGCTGACTGCATGGAAAATCAGCTTGAAAGAATCTCCAAATCTGGTTTTGATACTAATATATGGTTACTTCCAAACAGTTGATATTTAAATTAAACTCATTTTCTAATTTGTTGTTCTTCCCAATACTGATTTATGCACTAAATCACAATTGTTTATATCTCCTCCAGTCCACTGTGTTTGTTTCTGATACTGTCTGCTATGTTTTAATAAAAAACTTACACAGTGCCAGTTCAACTGCCTTATTTTTGGGGGGAGGAACAGAGGAACAAAATCATGGCTAGGCTTCGCAAATGAAGATTTAGGAAGGCACTATCCATGTTTGTTACAGACACGCTAGTGACTTATGAGGCCAATACGAGATAGACATATCCGATTGCAAAAGGCACAGCAGAAAGACTCCTTAGGTGGTGTATTCAGCAGGATACGATTCTTTCTACATTGTCTTTTCTCCTCAAGAGTGATCCTGTGTGCATTCTCAAAGGAAACGGCAGCGTTAAAGATGGTGTGTCTCCAGGTCTCTCGGTTTGCGGCCAGAGTTGACCAGTTAGGATGATCAATGTGGCCGAGGCTGAGATGTTGTTTCAGGGAGTCCTTGTATCTTTTCTTCGGGGCTCCTCTCTTGCGGCAGCCGGAGGCAAGTTCACCGTAAAGCAAGATCTTAGGGAGGCGGTGATCCTTCATCCTTGAGACGTGCCCTGCCCAACGCAGCTGAATTCTCAGCAACATGGCGTCAATGCTAGTGACTGCTGCTTGTTCTAAAACAGATGTATTGGTCACATAATCTGACCAGTGGATGTTTAGGATTGTATGGAGACAGCATTGATGGAAGCGTTCTAGGAGTCGCAGGTGGTGGCGGTAGACGACCCATGATTCAGAACCGTATAAGAGAGTAGACAACACTATGACTTTGTAAACATTGATCTTGGTGCTTTTCTTCAAGTGTTTATTACGCCATACTCTTTTATGGAGTTTTCCAAAAGCACTATATGCCTTTGCTAATCTGTTGTCTATCTCTCCATCAATCTTACCATCTGAGGAGATGAGGCTACCTAGGTAAGTAAACTGTTGGACTGATTTAAGCTCTGATTGACCAATGGTGATATGGGGATGATGGAAGGCTTCCTGAGGTGCAGGTTGGTGGAGGACTTCCGTCTTCTTTAAACTGACTTCCAGCCCAAAGAGCTCAGCAGCGTCTGCAAAGCAGGATGTTAAACGCTGTAGAGCTACTTCTGTGTGGGCAACAAGGGTGGCGTCATCAGCATAAAGCAGCTCCTGGACAAGATGGTTTAAGGTCTTAGTGTGGGCCTTCAGTCGTCTTAGGTTGAATAGGCTTCCATCAGTACGGTATCGAATGTAGATACTGTCCTGATCATCGAGGTCTGCCTTGACCCTTTGGAGCATCATGCTGAAAAAGACTGTGAATAGGGTTGGAGCGAGAACGCAGCCCTGTTTCACGCCATTGGTAATTAGAAAGGGCTCAGAAAGTGCATTGCCATATCTGACTTGACCATGCTGATCCTCATGGAGTGAGATGATCATTTTGAGGAATTTAGGGGGACAACCTAAACGTTCCAAAATCTGCCACAGACCTTTTCTGCTCACAGTATCGAAAGCCTTGTTGAGGTGCCTAGTTCCCAACAGCGCACCACAAACTTGTGAAATATGGTATGGAGTGCAAGGCCCCCATGTTTCCAGACTTCGGGTGGAATTCCATCAATCCCAACTGCCTTGCCAATTTTCGCCTGCTGTATGGCCTTGAGGGTTTCTCCTAAAGTGGGGGCAGTATCCAATTCATACTTCACCAGTTGTTGTGTGATGGACTGAATTGCTGAGTCTTGGACTACACGACTAGTACTGAAAAGAGTCTGAAACTGTTCAGACCATCGATTCAGAATGGAGGTTTTATCTGTCAGAAGCATTTGACCATCTGCGTGGAGTAGAGGGCTTTGGACTTGGTATGTAGGCCCATATGCTATTTTCAGGACCTCATAGAATCCTTTGTGATCTCCCGAATCTGCACATAATTGAGTTTTTTCAGCTAGATCAGTTCACCACTTTTTCTGGATGTCACGGAGTTTCTGCTGGAACTTGCTGTATGCAAGACGCAAGGCCATTTTTCTTGCGTGACAGGATGGCAGTGCAAGGTGTGCTTGGTGGGCATTTCTCTTCTTCCTCAACAATTCCCGGATTTCTTGATTGTTTTCATCAAACCAGTCCTTGTGCTTCTTGAAGGAGAACCCTAAGGATTCTTCAGAGGATTGCAGGATGCTGTTTTTAATATGGTGCCAAAGTGTTTCAGGAGAAGAATCTGCAGAAACTGTGGGATGGTTTTCGAGCCTAGTTTGAAGGTTTGCCTGGAAACTGTCTCTTACTGTGGCTGATTGGAGATTGTTAACTTGGAGTCTTCTCCTTGGGATGCTGCCCCTTTTAGGTTTGAATTTGAGATTGAAGCTGAGTTTACAGCGCACAAGCCGTTGGTCTGTTTGGCATTCTGCGCTGGGCATCACGCTGGTATGGTGGACATCGCGGACATCTCTCCGTCTCACCAAGACATAATCAATGCGGTGCCAATGCTTAGAACAGGGGTGCATCCAGGTTGTCTTCAGACTATCTTTACTATCTTTAGATAGTATTAGTGATGGTGAACTGTTACTCTGCAAGGAATTCTAGCAGGAGTCGACCATTATCGTTGCAGTTTCCAACACCATGCTTACCTAATACTCCTTTCTAGACTTCAAAATTCTTACCTACTCTGACATTGAAATCACCAAGGATAATGATCTTGTCATCTGCAGGCACCTTTTGGGTAAGGAGGCGCAGGTCAGTGTAAAATTTATCTTTTTCAGCAGGGTCAACTCAGAGAGTTGGGGCATATATACTAAAGATGACAACATGTTGCTTGTTGTGTAGTGGAAGGCGTAGGGAGATAAGGCGGTCAGAGTGACCTGTCGTCAGATTTTCGAGTTTAGGAACAATAGTTTTTGATCATGAAGCTGACTCCTGAGAGATGTTTTTCGGTTCTGGGCTTACCTGACCAAAAGAGTGTGTAACCGGCACCATGTTCTCTGAGACCGCCTTCTTCATGAAGGCGAACTTCACTGAGAGCGGCAATGTCGATGTTGAGACGAGCCAGCTCATGGGCAATTAGGGCAGACCGACGCTCAGGACGTCCGCTATCTGCAGAATCGAGCATGGTTCTGATGTTCCAACATGCTAGAGTTAATTTGGGTACACCTTTGGAGGCAGGTGCATGGCTTTGTCTTTTGATCTTTGTGTGACCCCATTAGAAGAAGATGCCCGTTGGTCTGCGGTTAACCAACCGGGTGAAAGTGGAGATGAACTTTGTTTAGGCTACCTTTTCTAGGCCCCTCTCTGAGTGGAGGAAGCAATGCTGTCCGTGAAAAGGCTACTTGGTCGTTCAGGGTGCTACCCCAAGAGACTGTCATCTCCGGTCAGTCTCAAATGACCGATATCCTGAACCGCCTGCATGCAGGGCTGGGTCTGCGACTTCCAGTGCACCTTTCACCTGCCGTTTTGACCCTCGCCCATCGCTACAGGACTTTTTGCATGTGGGTAAAGCCTTCAAACCTGCGCAATGGATTTTTTAGGTGAGATGCAGTATGCACGGAACTGAACCCACCCTTTAATCCTAAGGTTCCTCTGGCAGGGCCGAGCGAGCTTCGACGGTGGCAGTGAGGTCCTCAGGACGTAGGTTTGATTAGAGTTACCTTCTCTTAGATGGATGGCCTTACAGGGCTAAGTGAGTTCCATCTGCCCGGGTTTGGGATTGGAGTTGTCCTTCTCCTAGGATGACTACCATGAGGCTAATGAACTCATCGTACCCAAGAATGTATTAAATCTGGTCCTATGGTTTTGACCTGTCTGGCATGGGCGATCCTACTGGAGGCATGTACCACATAGCTCGCAACCACATAGGGGTACAGAGACTATGTTCCTATTAGAACGATTTGGGCAAGTCTTTCATTTCCTACTTTATTATCACCTATCTATAAACAAACTGAAGGAGATACCCAGGAACAACCCTTTGTCCTGTCCACCATTTCAGGATGTAACAGAGCAAAGCAAATATATCCAGAACATGCCGAACCTGGGCAGTAACCACAGGTGAACCAAAAACAGACAGACAAAACAAACAAAGCAATCGTTCTGACCCCAGTACCCATCCAGGCGGGTGTGCCTTTCATGACCCCAACCTGGCCGGGACCCCCATTATTCTAAAAGAACCCACTATCCCCCCTGACCTTATCCTTCCCCCACTGTGTTTCCACATATCTTCAGGTACACTGCTCACCTGCGACATTTCATATGGGATTGTGCCGCTCTCCCTCCTGCCAGTCGGCGGACCCCCTCGACCCACTCAGCACCCTACTCTAATCCTCCCCTCCCCCTTCCCCCCCCAAACCTGGAGCGGCAAACCTCTGTGTGCTTTGAAGCTTCCCTCTCCTCTTTCATGGAGGCGCAGTCCCTGCCGGCAAGGCTCCCTTCTCTCTCCTTTCTCCTGCAACGACCGCACCCGAGGGCTCAACCGCGGGAAAGCTCCCGGCAGCCGAGGGTCCCAACCACATGTCACGGGAAGCCCCCCGCAGCCGGGGGTCCCACCCCCAGAGGAACAAAATAAAAGCTTTAAATATGGTTTGGTTACCCCTTGTAAATTATTGTAGGCATTTGTGTGAACAATGACTTTTCAGTGTCTTATCTACGTGTGCTGCTCCTATGGCAGCCTGTACCCCAGAGGTGGATGCTGGAGGCTCAGCTGGGGTATCTGCAGTGTTTTAGTTGATAATGGCACAGTGTAATGTAGTACTCCTGATGTTTCATGTTAGCAGGAAGATAATTCACTGAATTTCTCAGTTAACCTTGTAAATTTAATTTCCCCTGTCACATGAAAGGGGGGAGTTAAGATTTTTTGCTTGTCAGTGCCCCCGGGAAAGTTGAGACCCTTGTGTCCGACAGTCTGTCAGCATCTTGTAATGAGATCCTTCACCAACAGATTCATAAGATCAGAGGGTGATTCGACTGCCATTGTCAGGGAGGACTCAACAGAGTGAAGACCCCTCAGCGGGCCCAACTAAGGTGTTATCTGCTACCAGCAACCAAAAGGACTCACTTTAACAGTTCACAGAATAACACTTTTTATTAATACAAATTGTGACATTAATAAGGTTCAAAGGTTGTCGGTGATAGTTTCTAACTGCAAAAATGTGTTTTAAAGCAATCTATTGATATATTAAGCTAGCACAAACTCTGATATGAAACAATCTACTAATATACTATAGAGCAAGCACAAACACAAGCTCTAGTCCCAAAAGCAGCATTTAATACCCATAGAGTATAATTCTTACCCAAGGCATCCCTGGGGGGGGAAAGATAAGCTCAGCCTGTTGACTGATCCTGGCAGTTTTAGTGGAGTCTTCTCTGATTTTTTTCCCCCTATCCCCAACTTACTTTTATACTATTTCTTTATGTTTAGGTGGAGCTTGGGTGGCTTTGGTCATAAATACCTTTTATTTCTGATTGGTGTAAAGTTCTCTCCCCATACCTAATGGGAGGGGGGTGGTTGTGACTTGGCACCTGAGGAGTGGGTTTGACATGGTTGTTGGCTCAGCAGCAGAACACCTTGATTCTCCCTTGGCTGACAGGTACTGTATGGTCTCATGAACTTCAAAGTACCACAATGTTCCCCCTTTCTGCTGGGATTTGAATGGAGGGGGGCCATGTAGTCTCCACTTTGTTCTACTCTCCATTCCATTCCTCTGAGCAGACAATTATCATTGTATGGGGAACATGTTGACTGCATTCTGTCCAGGGAGTAGCTACTGCCTTTTACCCTAGAATTCTTAGCCTTCTCTAAATTTTAACCCTATCCATCGTTCCACACCCTCCACAGCCTTTTTTTTTTTTTGCATTATAACAGTTTAAGTATCACTATTTTGTTACTGACTTGGTAAATGAGACGAGTTGGGGATTTTTTATGTTGATGCTTTAATGACATTATATAGAGATATAGATACTCAGAAAAAGTGTAAATTGGGAAGGGATATGGTGATGCCATGTATTGAGGAAAAGGAGAAAAAACAAGGGATTGTATGTTGCAGAGAGGATGAATTGCAAGATGTGCAAGTGTTAGTTCCTGCCTTTTCACTCCCATATAACATTGAGGTGGGGATGGATAAAGAGGATACAGATCAACATATTAAGAGTATAGGGGAAGTGAGGAATTTAGTCCTGTTGCAGGCAGGACTCGGAGACATACCTGGCCAGTGATACAGGCACCTTTAAGAGAAGCAGTGGGGGCAGAGGGTCTACCAATTTTTGTAGGTCTCCCTTTTACTACTTTGGGTTTGTTGAATTGGAAACTATCTGTTGGTTTGTATTGAGAGAATCCTGAAGGAATGTATCAGCTTTTGGAAACTGTCATGCTGACTCATAACCCTAACTGGGGGGATATGCAGGTTATATTGAATACCTTTTTATGGTAGAAGAAAAGAGAGTGGTATTGGAGAAGGTGAAAGAGGAGGAGCAGGGGGGGTGCTGGGGTCTGAAAGGGCCCCTCGTTTGGCCTGAATCAATGTTTTATTTGTAGGCAGGAAGGGTCAATTAGCAGATGTAAACTTTATGATGCTGGAGGATTTTGACAATGAGTGAAGGGGACCAGGGAAAAATATCAGGGCATCCCCTGATGATCCCCTGGTTTCAGTAAAGCTGGGGAATGAAATAATAAACTCTTTAATGGATAGCAGAGCCATGCATTCGGTGATAACAAGTCGTAAAGGACTCTTAAGCAAAGTACCTATTGTTGGAGCCACAGGAAAGAGAACTCTGCGACTTCTCCTACAACCTATGGAATGTACAAACAGTGACACAAAAGTAATGAATTTCTATATATGCCAGAATGCCCCCTTCCCTTGCTGAGACAAGATATGTTGTGTAAGTTAAATGCGCAAGTAACCTTTTCTGAGAATTCCCTGCAGTTCCACATTCCACCTGAGAGAGTATGGAAAGCTCAAATTTGCCTGCTAATGAGCAAACCATTAGAAGAAATCAGAAAACATTCCAGATGATGTTTCAAATGTGGTGATTCAACTGGTATAGGCTTCAGAACAAAAGAAGTAAAAGTGACTCCGATTAAGATAAAATTGAAACCAGGACCTAAACCAGTAAGTGTGACCTGATATCCTATAAGAATAGAACCACAAAAAGGTTTGGAACCATCACTGGATCTCTCCAAGCCAACTGGCAAAATACCATGCTATGCTAATGGAACAGGGAGATGTAAAGGCTCTTGCTCTTCAATAGGTAGCGAAGTGGTTGGATTTAAAGTTGATGTCACACACATGGCTACAACACAGATGTCTACATACCATAGAGCAGGTATATGCAAGTTGACCAGATTTAAGGGATGAACCTTTACAGAATCCAGATAAAGAACTGTACATTGATGGCAGTAACTTTGTGCAAAATGGAGTAAGAAGGGCAGGATATGCAATAGTGATGTTAGGGAAGGAAATAGAAGTGAAACCATTACCTCTGAATACCTTGACTCAAAATGCCAAAATTATTGCACTCGCTAGAGCCCTTGAGATTAAAAAAGACCAGAAGATCAATATATTTACTGATTCAAAATATGCCTTTGGGGTAGTACATGCTCATGGGGCTATATGAAAAGAATGAGGACTATTGAATTCTCAAGGAAGGGGTATAAAGTACAGGCAGGAAATTTTAAAACTTCTGCAGGTGGTACTGGAACCTAAGGAAGTGACTATAATGCACATCAGAAAAGACAGAGCAAAGTGATTCAGGGTGTAGTGGGTTGACCTTGGTTGGATGCCAGCTGCCTCTACCAAGCTGCTCTATCCCTCCCCTTCCCAGCTGGACAAGGGAAAGAAAATAAGGTAGAAAACAACTTGTAGGTTGAGATAAGGCAGTTTACTAAAGCAAAGCGAAAGTTTGCACACGCAGAAGCAAAGTGGAAAATAACAAAGTTTATTCTCCTCAGTAGCAAGCGATGTCCAGCCATTTCCTGGGAAGCAGGGCTTCAGCACACTAAGGGGTTGCTCAGCAGGAAGGCATTGTAAACAACTAACGTCCCCCCTTCCTCCTCCTTTCCTTGGCTTTTATATCTGAGTTGACATCATATGGTCTGGAATATCCCTTTGGTTAATTTGGGTCAGCTGGCCTGGTTGTGTCCCCTCTCAGGATCTTGCCCTCGATTAGGGGGAGGGACCTTACAGTGCTGATACTGCACTCAGCAGTAGCCACAACACTGACATATGGTGAACATGCATAGGTATTCTTCCCGGGAATGCCAAGGCAGTGGAAGGATTAAAAAAAAGGTTTATTTCAGATGCAAGGACCACTTTTTTACAATGTTGCACACATCAAGCCCCAGGGGCAAAGGCAATGCCCCGCCTCCTCCAAGGCTTTTTATATCTTCTCTCTCTCCTCCCCCACCCTCTCTGGCCCAAGGAGGCCTTGTACATGTCTGCAAACATCTTATCTCTCTGCATACTACAGAGAGAGATATCTTGCTCTCAGCTTCTCCCTGCAAGTTTCTCTGAAATGCAGAAGGAAAGAAAAAAAAATCTAACCCCTTTTGTGCAAGTTTTGAGCTGGTTTCCCACCAAGTCTCCGAAACTTGACAACAAGGCCTGCTTCCCAGACAGGGAAGAAAAAACAAACCATGGAAAAAAAACTGAAAGAAGTTTGAACGAAACGGGATTCTATCAAAAAAGTATATATTTACAATTATATATATATACAATTTGTATATATTATCCACACCAGGGAGCTCCCAGAAGGAGGGAAAAAAAGGGAAAAGGAAGGGGGAAACAGGGATAAAAAGAAACCTAAAAACAAATATCTCCTAAATATACCCGTTAATAGAGAGCTAGTCAATAAATATAAAAACGAATTAAATACTTCCCTGATCGGGACAGCAGAGGTGTGCAAGGCAGCAGCCAACTGCCCCACGCCTCTCAGAGAGACCGGAGATACAGGCAGGTCTGAGTAGCAGGCCCTGGCCTATATAAACAAAACCCGTCTACGGAAAGACCTGTTGCCTTCAGCCACCGGAAGAGAGAAGAGAGCGAACTCTCTTATCTGCGCCTTTTTATATGTTGTGTTATGGAAAGGAATAGCATGGAATACTTCCTAAGTCATTACCCTAGTTCCTTCCTGGTTACAAACTGGTCTCCAGGAAGACCTAGAGTGAAACCATCACATTCTCTACCCCTTATTCTATACTATTTCTTTACGTAACACCTGTATATTGTGTTCATCTATATCCCGTGCACATACATATACATATATACATATAGTCCATGTTTATTTCGAGGCTGTTGTCTGTTGTTGAAGATCAGCACCAACAACAACTCGGTTTGGATTCTTGGCCCTTTCGTCGCAATCACAGTTCTGGTTTAGGGCTGGCTCATTGTTTTGGGCTGCCTCATCATCGGACATCCTTGGATACCGGTATCAGCTTTATTCGGGTCTTTTTCGTCTGGTGTCTGCTCTCCTGTAAAACACAACTCAAGGGACAGAATTAGTTTTTCCCCAGGTTTAGGTTTCCTTGAGGCACACATTGGATCTCTCCATCCTTCCTCATAACCCACCAGGTATTTCCGGGCCCTTGAGCAAAAACAATCCCACGAATGGGTTTGTCTCGGCCTGAGGGAGGAGTAATCCAAACAGCCTTACCTAACATACCTCTCAGATGGATCGCTGGAACTTTGTCTCCATCTACAGTGTGGAGGGATTCTGCTTGGGCAGGACCAGCTCAGTTGACAGAGCCTATAGTGTTGACTAACCAGGTGGCCTTGGCTAAGTTCTTATCCCAATTTTTGTAAGTTCCCCCACCTAGTGCCTTTAGAGTCGACTTCAACGGTCTATTAAATCTTTCTACTTTCCCTGCAGCAGGTGCATGATATGGAATGTGATATACCCATTCAATACCATACTCCTGTGCCCAAGTGGCCACTAGATTATTCTTTAAATGAGTCCCATTATCTGACTCAATCCGCTCTGGAGTGCCATGTCTCCACAGGACCTGCTTCTCGAGACCTAGAATGGTATTTCGGACTGTTGCATGCGGTACCGAATATGTTTCCAACCATCCTGTGGTTACTTCCCCCATGGTAAGCACATAGCGTTTACCTTGGCGGGTCTGTGGCAATGTGATATAATCAATCTGCCAGGCCTCCCCATACTTATACTTCTCCCAGAGTCCACCATCCCACAGGGGCTTCAACCTTTTTGCCTACTTAATAGCGACATAGGTTTCACAGTCATGGATAGCTTGAGAGATAATATCCATGGCTAAATCCACCCCTCGGTCTCGTGCCCATCTATGAGTGGCATCTCGGCCCTGATGACCTGAAGCATCATGGACCCATCGAACTAGGAGCAATTCTCCCTTCTGCTGCCAGTCTAGGTCTGCTTGTGATACCTTGACCTGTGCAGTTCGGTCTGCCTGTCTGTTATTAGTATGTTCCTCATTAGCTCATTTCTTGGGCACGTGGGCATCTACATGGTGGACTCTCACATTCAATTTCTTCACTCTGGCAGCGATGTCTTGCCATAGATCAGCAACCCAGATGGGTTTTCCTCTACGTCTCCAATTCATCTTTTTCCACTGGTCTAGCCATCCCCATAGGGCATTGGCTATCATCCATGAATCGGTGTACAGGTAGAGCCTTGGCCATCCTTCTCTCTCTGCGATATCTAGGGCCAATTGGACTGCTTTGAGTTCCACAAACTGACTCGATTCGCCTTTCCCTTCAGTGGCTTCCACCACTCGTCAGGTGGGACTCCATACAGCTGCTTTCCACTTCCAACTCCTCCCTACAATACGGCAGGAGCCATCGGTAAAAGGGGCATAGCGTGTCTCTTCATCTGGCAGCTGATTATATGGTGGAGCTTCTTCAACTCGACTCCCTGGTTCTTCTTCTTCTTCATCTGCCAGACTGAAGTTCCCACCTTCAGACCAATTAGTTATAATTTCCAAAATTCCAGGGTGTTTCGAGTTCTCGATTCGGACACACTGCGTAATCAAAGCAATCCACTTACTCCACATAGCATCGGTGGCGTGATGCGGAGAGGGCACCTTCTCTTTGAACATCCAGTTCAGCACTGGTAATCGGGGTGCCAGGAAGAGCTGTGCTTCAGTACCAATTACCTCTGAAACTGCTCGTATACCTTCATAGGCCACTAAGATTTCCTTTTCCACAGGGGTGTAATTGACCTCAGAACCTCTGTAACTTTGGCTCCAGAAACCCAGCGGTCACCCTCGCGTCTCACCAGGCACCTTTTGCCAGAGGCTCCAGGAGGAACCTTTATCTCCAGCTCCAGTGTAGAGTACATTCTTTACATCTGGTCCCATTCTGACTGGTCCAAGAACCACGGCATGTGCAATTTCTTCCTTGATCTACCTGGAAGCTTGTTGTTGCTCAGGACCCCACTGGAAATTGTTCTTTTTACGGGTCACAAAGTAAAGAGGGTTCACAATCTGACTGTATTCTGGGATATGCATCCTCCAGAAGCCTATGACTCCCAGAAAAACTTGGGTTTCTTTCTTGTTTTTCGGTGGAACCATTGCTACAATCTTGTTGATTATGTCTGTTGGTATCTGGTGTCGTCCGTCTTGCCATTTCACCCCTAGGAATTGGATCTCTCGACCAGGTCCCTTGACCTTGCTCTTCTTGATGGCAAAACCGACCTCAAGGAGAATCAGGATGATCTTCTGTCCTTTCTTGAAAACTTCTTCTGCTGTGTCCCCCCACACAATGATGTCATCGATGTACTGGATGTGTTTGGGAGCCTTACCCTTCTCTAGTGTGGCCTGAATCAGTCCATGGCAAATGGTTGGACTGTGTTTCCACCCCTGGGGCAGTCGATTCCAGTTGTATTGAATGCCCCTCCAGGTGAAAGCGAACTGTGACCTGCACTCTGCCACTAAGGGAATGGAGAAAAACGCGTTGGCAATGTCGATGGTGGCGTACCACTTTGCTGTCTTGGACTCCAACTCATACTGGAGCTCCAATATATCTGGCTCGGCAACACTCAACAGTGACGTGACTTCATTTAAGCCCTGATAGTCTACAGTCAGTCTCCAATCTCCATCGGACTTATGCACAGGCCAGATGGGGCTGTTGAAGGGTGAATGGGTTCTGCTGACCACCCCTTGGCTCTCCAACTTTCGGATCATTTTGTGTATAGGGATCACAGCATCTCAGTTCGTCCAATACTGTCATCTGTGTACAGTTGTCGTGGTTGTTGGCAGTTCTTGATCTTTAACTCGCAGTAGTCCTACAATGGAAGGGTCTTCTGTGAGGCCAGGACGGGTAGACAATTACTTGGACTCCTCTTCAATCACCGTGGCTACACCAAAAGCCCACTGGTACCCTTTCGTGTCCTTGAAGTATCTTCTTAGGTAGTCCATACCAAGGATGCAAGGGGCTTCTGACCCCGTCACAATGGGATGCTTTTCCCATTGGTCTCCTGTCAAGCTCATGTCGGCTTCTACTACTGACAACTCTTGAGACCCTCCTGTCACTCCAGAAATAGAAACAGTCTCGGTACTCTTATGCTCCGAAGGCATTAAAGTACACTGGGCTCCGGTATCTATCAAGGGTAGGTATCTCTGAGGGTCCAATGTGCCAGGCCATCGAACCCACACAGCCCAGTAAACTCGGTTATCTTCTTGGTCCTTTTCCTTCTCCTGGCAGAAGGCAGGACCCCTCTACTGGTCTTGATCAGAGCATTCGTCGTTGGAGTTTGACTTCGACTTCTTAGACTTTGTGCCATCGTCGAAGTGGACCTACATCTTCTTGTGTTTCGGCAATCGCAGTTTCTTTTCTAAGAAGTCTGCATCCACTACGTAAACAACTTTCTTGTCAGTGTCCTCTTACTTCAGCTCCCTCACTCTAGCTTCAAGCTTGGAAGTGGGTTCACCATCCCATTTCTTCATGTTTTCTCCTTTACTACTAAGGTATGCCCATAGTTGGTTACGTGACCGAGGCTTAGGGTATTCTTTCCTTCAACGTGTGAATGACAGGGATAGTGAGCGAGATCGAGACCAGGATCGAGGTCTAGGCCGAGGTCGTCTTTGTCAATCCCGCTGTGATCTTCCCATTGGCCGTTCTCTGTAATCTCTATACCTTCTGTCATCACTGTCTCTAAGGTCGTCCTCATATCTGGAGTATTTTTAATCTCTCTCCATTCTTTCCCTATTGTAGGTGTGTCAGTATAGGGGGTCGAATGAGTCTTCCATATTTTCCTCTATGCTTCTTATCCAAGCACACATGGTGTCCACGCTTGGTTCCTCCATCTTTGGATGATATGCGGTTATCAAGCAGGAAATATATGGTTTAGGGGCACCTTGAATTACCTTTTTCCACATCGGTTGTGTGCAGGGAACATTCTCGGGAACTTGAATGTCATAATAATATGGATCAGAGTAGACGATCTCCAGCATGGTCAATTCCCGTAGGTATTGGATGCCTTCTTCCGCAGTTCTCCACCTTCTTGAAGAACTCTTCAGGGACTCCTTAAATGGGTATTTTACTCTCACCGCGTGGAGGATTTGGAGCCAAAGACTGGATGCCATTTTCTCCCTTCCCATTTCTTGTTCTATCACAGGGTCTCGAGCAATGGAACCCAATTGTCGTACTTCATCACCTTCAATTACGTGACTATCAGCTCCCTTGTCCCAACATCGCACCAACCAGGTGAGGACTTCTTCACCAGGCAAACGCATATAATCTCTCCGTAAATCTCGAAGCTCCCTTGTGGTCAGTGATTGTGTAATTTCGCTTTCTCGCATTATTTCTTGTCCATCTCTCCCACGTAGAATCTTTTCCACCTCCCTCTTTACTCTTCCGCTCCTACGTGGAACTGTTCCCACCTCCTCCCTGTATCTCTCACGTGGAGGTGGGGACTGGGCATGCTGTGGGGATAAGCTTCTATGTCGTTCATGGCGTGGAGATGGACTTCTACGCTGTTCATACTGTGGGGATGGCCTCCTACATCATTCACGCCATGGAGATGAACTTCTACGCCATTCATGCTGTGGGGATGGACTCCTACGTCGTTCGTGATACCCAGCGGGTGGAGGTAGTGAGTAGTCTTTCGGGTGCTGAGATAAGGGTCTCCTCCAATCATCCACACCTCCAAGAGAAGGTTGGGTCTGGAGGGGTAGGAATAATTCTCCCTCAGGTTGAGGGGGATGCTTTGACCCCTTCTTTGCGTCTTTTGTAACACTGAATGTGTAGTCAGGATATAAATCATCAAGTGACAATATACCACGGGTCGTTTGTACTGTTACCTTCTTTTCTCTTGATACTGCTCTACTTTCCTTTGGATGTGCCCCTAGTTCTTTTGGGCGTGCTCCTTCTCTTGCAACCGTTTCTTCCTCTCTGGTAGCTGCTTCTTCTCTTGCAATCACTCCTTCCTCAGTCACAGTCACTTCTTCCTCTCTCGCAGTCTCCCCTGGAGGTGTGGGTTTGAATCCCACTTCTGACACCAAAAATGTTGTGCAAGTTTTGAACTGGTTTCCCACTAAGTCTCCGAAACTTGACAACAAGGCCTACTTCCCAGACAGGGAAGAAAAAGCAAACCACGGAAAAAAAACTGAAAGAAGTTTGAATGAAATGGGATTCTATCAAAAAAGTATATATTTACAATTATATATATATATACACATTTTGAGTATATTATCCACACCAGGGAACTCCCGGGAGGAGGGAAAAAAAGGGAAAAAGGAGGGGGAAACAGGGATAAAAAGAAACCTAAAAACAAATATCTCCTAAATATACCCGTTAATAGAGAGCTAGTCAATAAATATAAAAACGAATTAAATACTTCCCTGATTGGGACAGCAGAGGTGTGCAAGGCAGCAACCAACTCCCCCATGACTCTCGGAGAGACCGGAGATACAGGCAGGTCTGAGTAGCAGGCCCTGGCCTATATAAACAAAACCCGTCTACGGAAAGACCTGTCGCCTTCAACCACCGGAAGAGAGAAGAGAGTGAACTCTCTTATCTGCGCCTTTTTATATGTTGTGTTATGGAAAGGAATAGCATGGAATACTTCCTAAGTCATTACCCTAGTTCCTTCCTGGTTACAAGCTGGTCTCCAGGAAGACCTGGAGTGAAACCATCACACCCTTTGAGAAGGCATTTTGCAGTTTTCCTAAGCAAAACAAGTTCTAGCTTTCCATTACAAATTCTTGTGCAATTGCACCTATCCCTACAACTGTTGTGTTATCAACACCCTTCTAGCTCCCAATGCAAAGCACAGCACTGTGACGGCTGCTATAGGGAAATGAACTCCAGCTCAGCCAGACCCAATACACAGGGAAATAGAAAAGCAGACTTAGTGGCAAAAAAGGCAGTGAACCAAAAACAAATAATTGGAGTTTTAATACCTGAAAGAAGAATGGAGAGGAAACCCCCTGAATATTCAGAAAAGGAAGATCAATTAGTGGGACTAAAGTGCACCAAAAATACAGAAGGGTGGTGAGTCACTCCAAACCAACAGATTTTAACTAATACTAAAATAATGGAGGCACTGCTCAAGAAGTTACATGAAGAGACCCATATGGGAGCAGATGCTTTGATAAGTTATATCAAAAGACATACTATAGGACCAAAAATGCAGTTCCCTGCAGATATAATAGCAAGAAGATGTCCTGTCTGCTGTGTAAATAAAACTAAGATCCAAAGAAAGCCCCCAGTGGGAGAGGTAAAAAGAGGAATAGCTCCTGGGGAGTATTGGCAAATAGATTTCTCTTAGTTACCAAAAAGTGAGCATAATAAACATCTCTGTGTTTTAGTGAATGCCTTCTCAGGATGACCAGAGACTTTCTCATATTGTAAGAATTGAGCTAGGGAAGTTGTTAGTCTTACTAAAGGAAATAATCCCTAGATTTGGGATCCCCGAAGGCCTATCCTTAGGTAATTGGACCCATTTTGTTTCAGAGGTAGTTCAGGGAGTATCAAAATTTCTCCAAATGAAATGGGATTTACACACTCCTTGGACACTGCAATTAAGTGGAAAACAGGAATGAATCAGACTCTCGAGACAAATCACAAAATTATGTCAGGAAACACAGCTTGAATGGGTAGAGGTTTTACCTATTGTGTTGATGAGAATTAGGATAACTCCATGGGTTAGGGAGGAGTAAGTCTGTTTGTAGTATTACATGGAAAACCATATCCTATACGTGATATGGGAAATCAAACTGACCAAATGCACTTAAAAAGGGGAGAAAATTATAAAAAATTATTTGCTGTCTCTTTCTTGGGTATTATCCTCCCCATACAGGTATCTTAACCAGTAGACTTTGCTTCCTCTGCACTCTCTGGTGCACGATTTCAAACCTGGAGACTATGTCTACATTTGAACTTGGAAGGACGAGCCATTAAAGGAAAAGTGGAAAGGACCCCATTTGGTACTTTTAAGAATCTACACAGCAGTAAAGGTAGAAGGAATTAACTCTTGGATTCACTATTCCAGAGTGAAGAAAGCTGCTTCGTATCACAGTGGACATCAATGGCATTGAGGCCATGAAAAATAAAACTACACAAAGAACCTTAATGAATTGCACCTGGGAATCTGAATCCCCTTAACTTAGACTGTCCTCAAGGACTATTGTTATTGTTTTTGTGTATTAGTGATATTGTTACCTATAGTTATAGTGGTAATCTATAAAAATAATAATTTGCTTAAGCCTAGAAATAGTAATGACAAATGTTATAAGGAAAGTAAAAATATTACATAAAGTACAAAGTACATCCTTAGGTATTGCTAAAGTATGGGAGTGGCTTACGTCTTGGTTACCAGACTTGAGGAGTTGGTTTAGGAGAATAATAAGACTAATTGCCATAATGGTACTAACTGCTGTTGAAGTCAAAGAGGAATTTTACTTAAACTTTGTGATAACCTTTAGTCATTAACATAGTAAAACACCTGCCCATTTGCTCCTTACTCACATAAACCCCCTTACATGTTTGCATAGAACATACTTGATAAAATACTTGTGTACTGTATCTTTAAATGGAGATGAAGGAAACTACAACCAATGGCTATAGCTTTAGATTGTGGTGTATAGGGGAGGTATTGATCTTTCATTGTTTGAAGTGTATAAAAGTGGGTAGTTGGCATACTGAGGGTGTGCTGGCTTTGTGGATTCACCACCCAACACCCATCTTTGTGCAGACATGAAATAAATAACTCTGTGTGGATTCTTACACATGAGGTAGAACCCATATTTAGGACAACAACTTGAACATTGTAACACATTGAAAAATAATGTTGGATTAGGCAAATGTTTAGTGTAAGAGATAGTTGTCTGCCTGGTGTAATGCAGCTGTTAAATATATATTTGCAGGAGCTGCTACCATAGAAGATTTGGGCTGGCAGCTGCTGCTTTTGTCCCCCGGCCAAGACAAGAGTACTTTGTAGCATGAGAAGTAGCAGCTTAATGCAAGGAGGACCCAGGAAACTCTAGGCCAGTCAACCTGACCTCAGTGCCTGGCAAGGTTATGGAGCAGATCATCCTCAGTGAAATCACACAACACCTACAGGATGGACAAGGGATCAGACCCAGCCAGCATGGGTTTAGGAAGGGCAGGTCCTGTCTGACCAACTTGATCTCCTTTTATGATCAGGTGACCTGCCTGGTGGATGTGGGGAAGGTTGTGGATGTGTCTGTCTGGACTTCAGCAAAGCCTTGGACACTGTCTCCCATGGCACACTCCTGAAAAAGCTGCAACCCATGGCTTGGACAGGGGCACTCTGTACTGGGTTAGGAACTGGATGGAGGGCCAGGTCCAGAGAGTGGTGGTAAACGGTGCTGCATCCAGTTGGCAACCAGTCACTAGTGGTGTCCCCCAGGGATCAGTATTGGGCCCAGTTCTATTTATTATCTTTATCGATGATCCGGATGAGGGGACTGAGTGCACCATTAGCAAATTTGCAGATGACACCAAGTTGAGGAGGAGTGTCGATCATCTGGAAGGTAGGAGGGCTCTGCAGAGAGACCTGGACAAGCTGGAGAGATGGGCTGATTCCAACAGGATGAGGTTCAACAAGACCAAGTGCTGTGTCCTGCACTTTGGCCACAGCAACCCCCTGCAGTCCCATGGGCTGGGGATAGAGTGGCTGGAGAGCAACCAGGCAGAAAGGGATCTGGGAGTTTGGATTGACAGGAAGCTGAACATGAGCCAGCAGTGTACCCAGGTGACCAAGGCCAATGGCATCCTGACCTGTATCAGGAACAGTGTGGCAGCAGGAGCAGGGAAGTGATTCTTCCCCTGTACTCAGCGCTGGTGAGGCCACACCTTGAATGTTGTGTCCAGTTATGGGCCCCTCAGTTCAGGAAGGATATTGAGGTGCTGGAGCAGGTCCAGAGAAGAGCAACAAGGCTTGTGAAGGGACTTGAGCACAAGTCCTATGAGGAGAGGCTGAGGGAGCTGGGATTGTTCAGCCTGGAGAGAAGGAGGCTCAGGGGAGACCTCATCACTCTCTACAACTACCTGAAAGGAGGCTGTAGCCAGGTGGGAGTTGGTCTCTTTTCCCAGGCAACTATCAGCAAGACAAGAGGGCATGGTCTCAAGTTGTGCCAGGGGAGGTTTAGGTTAGATATTAGAAAGAATTTCTTTACAGAGAGAGTAATCAGCCATTGGAATGAGCTGCCCAGGGAAGTGGTGGATTCACTGTCCCTGGAGGTTTTTAAGAAGAGCCTGGATGTGGCACAGTGCCATGGTCTGGGAACCACGGCAGTGTTGGATTAAGGGTTGGACTTGATGATCTTGGAGGTCCTTTCCAACCCAGTTGATTCTATGATTCTAATGTTCCGTGGGCCTCAGTGATGTGCCTCTGTGTTTTGATTTTTGATTTAAGGTGGGTGTTTTTGTTTTGAAGTCATTAAATTAATTAAACATGTCATATGAACTGGACTCTCTTTCCTTAGCAGGCCAAAGCTCTGAGACTCTTAACAGTTCAATAATATTGTGCAATTTAGGGTTTTGTCTTGTTTGGAAAAAAATAAACCTGACATCTGGTCTAGGATTCATCTTTCGTTAATTCTTATCCCTCGCAGTGCAGTTTGCTGGCAACCAAGTCATTGCTGCTCTTGAGTAAAGTTACAGTGATCGTAATGCTGTGAACTCCAAATCACCTAAAGCACGAGGCAGGGGTGAAAAGAGGTAGAGAATGACAGCATGCTGAATGCCTTTTGAATTTAGCTCCTCACTAGCAAAAAAACACCCCAAACCTGTTACTGTAACAACAATAGCCTGAGGAGCAAGGATGGATATGTATCGGCTAATTTATTTTAGCTTAAACTTTAAACTTGATCTGTTTGAAGCAGACTATGATAATGGAGCTGATAGGTGCATCATTATGCAATAATGTGAAAATTTGCTTTTGTGTCTCAAGCGTAGACTTCTCACTAGTGAATGCTTTCTGACATAGTGCTGGTTCCTGCAGTGAACTGGAGGATGCTGGGCAGGGAGGCAACTGGCATTGGTGTATTGGACCTCACTGTCTCGTACAGGATTATAGACACTTTGCAGATGGGTTGCACACTGGAGCTATGCATAATACAGTTAGATCAGTAAGTGTTACCTGTGTCTCCCTAGTTTTACTGCCTATGACCTGCTCCAAACAGGAGGGTTTACAATTGGTAGTGCAGTGTCTGAAAAATAAGTAGCATGGTTTGTTAGAGCATGGTACTAATAACACCAAGGTTGTGGGTTTGATCCCTGCATGGGCCATTCACTTGATGGACTTGATGATCTTTGTGTGGCCCCTTCCAACTCAAAATATTCTGTGATTCTGTGAAATATGGCTTTATAAGTCCTTAGTTTGCTTTTGTGGCAGACAGCATAGATAAGTTTTTGACTGTAATTCCTAGGTGTTGCTATTCAGTTTCTAGAAACCTATGTTCCTTGTTTAAATAAATGCTGTTATGTCAGCTTGAGTAGTAAAGAACTACTGCCTGTTGCACTGGGAAAGGCAAAGTTGTGTAACACTGCAGCACAGTGTTATGGTTTGCCTTTAAAATGCTATAAATATTCCTTTCCCCTTGTTGCTTATGAAAGAGGTGACTGCATCAAGACCTGCCCTGGTTTTTTAATAGAGCATGCGATTGGCTGTCCTTTGAGGAGAGCTTTCCTCTTGCATCCAGCCTGGCTTGCATACAAAGAGAATCAAGGCAATTAGTCATTCACTGACTTATGAATGGTACTTGTTTAAAGAATTGTCAAAAAAATAGTTAAAACAGGTTGAAGAAAAGCGTATTAGTATATTGAGCTAACTTGGACATCACTTAGCAGATGCAAAGGGTATGACTTGCTTCACAGAATAAAGCGATCTGCTGTGTTTTGGTAAGTATGCAAATGAGAGAATGAATAAGTAAGTTCACTCTGTCAAGCCTGATGCAAAATCATGTGAATATGCTTTCGTCATGATAACTTGAATTTGAGCAAACTAAACTAGAGAAATGACCTGGATAAATCCAAAGTATATCATACTGTCTCATGCTCAACCATTCCATAGATGTGCCTGTGTGTAAATCTGCTTCAAGGAAGTAAATTACTTATCCAGGTCATGAAAGGTCAAAATATAGCACTGAACAGGATACTGAAGACGTAGGCTAATGCAGTTCCCAGTAAAAGATACAATCTTTTGGACCCTGAGGCTTGGCAAGTGGAGACAGGTGCCCAGAATATCAACTTCATGCACACATAACTGGAAGACTTCCACACATGCTGCCAGAGATGCCAATAATGTAGCATGATACTTTGAATAAGCAGCCTCAAATATTCCTGCCACTACTCCAGCAAAACTTTATTATTTTTGCAAATAGAAAGAGTTGGAAAATTGCTTTTCCTGAAGCAGACACAAACAGTTTCTAGAACAGCTGCACTAGTGTTAGAGCTTTATCAGTTCAGGTACCAGCATCCTCAGATACCTGCAGTATGACTATTTCAAGTGCCAGCTTCTCCGCTAAAGCAGACACCTAAGAGGAGATGTATGATTTGGAGTTAACTTTAGGTGCAGTGTTGCCAAGTATCTTTGACTCCTTCAGCAAGTATTAGACACACTAGGGAAACTTAAGTTTCACACATTTGAAGTTGTTATTCCTATTTTGTCCAAAAGAGGAAGTCAGTGTTTGTTCAGGTATAAATGAGAATGGAGTCATCTGTTTCTGCCTGGAAAATAGTCATACAGACTAGCCTCCCTGCATAGCACACACCCAGTGAGCCTGATTTCAAGCCATACAACTTGAATACAGTCTGTGGACAACCAGAAGGCATCAGACCCAAGAGCAAAATCTCAACATGAGACCTTAAGTGATGGCAGAAGTCTCCTTGCATATGGCCTGTCACAATCTAATATCTTAACTTTTTTCTCCTAATCAGGCCTGATCCTGGAGTCAAGGTTGAATTGAGGGCAGAATCTAGTAATATTTCAGCATGGGAATTCTCAGGAAAGTACAGAAACCTCAGTATGATGTCAGTTTCCTCATGTGGGAATCTGAAATTGCTTTAGTGCTTGGCCCCTGGGGTTGAAACTCAGTAAAGCTGTTGGGCTGGCAGCTTGCTCTACAGAAGAGGACCAAGTAGTTCTGTTTTGGTGTTAGGTTTTATATAGCTGCTGGTAGCTGTCTTTTCTGTGATGAGGTGGCAGACAAATGCAAAAGCTGAATGAAAATGGACAGGTTATAGAAGAAATACTTGGATGGCTCAGCATGCCACTATTTCCAACTCTATCTTTTGCTGGATGCTACATCTCATGCAGCTGCTGCAATGATGGTGTTTTCTGTAGCATTATGAGAAGACAAACTGACAATCAAAGTAATGGAAGTGAACCTGGCAACTGTTACCCTAATGTAGGTGAGTGCTCCTGTAATCTGCTTGTTTACCTGAGCTCTGAGGGTATTGACCTGAAGTTTTGGGAAAAAATTGTCAAAGTAACATAGCTGTGTTTTAATGGTCTATACTAAGGAGTTCAAAAGTCTAACCCTGTCTGGAAATGCTCTTGTTTTGCCATTATCAGCCTGGAACATAAAGCTGAGGCAGGAAAAAACCTCTCTGTCAAACCATGGGCACTACAGGACTCACCTGTGCACCTACTGGCCCTGTGCTGGTGGGACTGTGCTTGGTTGCACAACCAGGGAAGGAACCAGCTTCAGGAGTGTGCAGGTGGCCTCTGGCCAACAGAAACTTTTTATTCAACTTTCAACCTTGTTCCCAGTGTTCCCAGCTTTCTGTCCCCAGCAAGCTCTCCACACGAAAGCATTAACAACCACCTTGTATGAAGCTGGATGTTTCCTGGTTCAAGAGCACTGACAATGAATGTTTCTACCCAGAGCAAGAGTGGTTGTTGCATGGTTCAGACTGAGCAGAACAATTAACTGGACAATACCATGGACTGTCCCTGCAGTAAAACCCACTGCAAGAAAGAAATAATCTTCTTTAACTGTTGAACTGCTTGAGATCCTAAATGTATGTCCTGGTTCCAGCCCAGATCATCAGGAGGGGGCATGACCAAGACATGGCATTATTCAATATCACCTTATGTCATTGCCAGGGGTGGGGAAAAGGGACTCTCCCTTCAAATAAGAACAGCATTCCTTTCTGGTCCTGGGAAAGTGTGGCAGGTGGAGGATGTGTCTGACATTGTTTTTCATTGTCCAGGGCTTGGTGAGTATTTTGCATTTAAATCACCCTCTCTTTGTACACTTTTGTTATTAGTATTGTTGCTCTTACTGTTTTCTTATCTCATTGCTGTTTCCAGTAATTTGTTTTTATCTGAACCCATGATTATGCCCCCAGACAGGTGTGACACTGGTCATTGCTGCTTTCTCTTTTGCTCTAAGAAAGTGGAGTTTATGTTAAAGTTGGTGTTTGTTTAACCAACCATGGTGGGACTGGCTCCAGGAATTGCCACAGTCCCTGGGAAGCTTGTCCATGATCCAGGCTGAAACAAACCTTTTCTCTGTCCAGATTTTTTCAGGGGAGGCTTAGGTTAGACATTAGAAAGAAATTCTTTACAGAGAGAGTGATCAGACATTGGAATGGGCTGCCCAGGGAGGTGGTGGATTCACCTGGAGGTATTTAAGAAGAGACTGGATGTGGCACTTAGTGCCATGGTCTAGTTGACAAGGTGGTTTTGGGTCATAGGTTGGACTCGATGATCTCAGAGGTCTTTTCCAACCTAGGTGATTCTGCGATTCTGTGATTTTTCACCTTTTGTACCTCCAATTCTCAAGCCCATCCCTGGAGTAGAAAGTGGCGGGGGGAGCAAGCAAGCAGCATCTGGTTCCCTTGAGAGATGGCCCAGTCAACAGGAATGTGAATTTATGAGATCATAGGAGCTTGGATGCAAACCAGCTTAACAGGGTTGTAGTGAATCCCTCCCTCATCATTCAGCTCAACTCTGGCTTCATGTCTATTGTTAGTCCTGATTTCAGATCTAAGGAACAGAAATAGTAATATGTGGGTGAAAGCCCTATCTTTAAAGGTGTAATTGTAACTTTGACTTTCATATCGCAGGCTTACTGCTTTGGTTGGGGTTGAGTGACTTAACAACAGTCTCAATCTTATGAACATAGCTACACAGACAGTCTTGGCCAGCAGCCAAGCCCCACGCAGCCACTCACTCACTCCCATACCAGTGGCATGGGGGAGAGAATCGGAATGGTAAAAGCAAGAAAACTCGTGGGTTGAGATAGACAGGTTAATAGGGAAAACAAAAGCTGTGCACACAAGCAAAGCAAAACAAAGAATTCATTTGCCACTTCCCATGGGCAGGCAGGTGTTCAGCCATCTCCAGGAGAGCAGGGCCCCATCATGTGCAATGGTGACTTGTGAAGACAAATGGCATCACTCCAAATGTGTCCCCCCCTTCCTCCTTCTTCCCCCAGCTTATATACTGAGCATGATGTCATATGGTCTGGAATATCCCTTTGGTCACTTGGGGTCAGCTGACCCATCTGTGTCCCCTCCCAACTTCTTGTGCACCCCCAGCCTACTCACTGGCAAGTATTGTGAGAAGCAGAAAAGGCCCTGATGCTGTGCAAGCCCTGCTCAGCAATAACAAAAAACATCTCTATGCTATCAATGCTGTGTTCAGCACAAGTCCAAAACATACTAGCCCATACTATCCACTGTGAAGAAAATGAACTCTATCCCAGCCAAAACCAGCATAACAGAGAAATATTTAATAACAACTTACTGTTCAAAGAAGTTTTGGTAAAAGAAAAAACCTAATTTATACCAGAGGAGTCTTCCATTGGAAGTGATAGCTTTTAGCAATGCCCCAGATAAATAAATTAGGAAGTGTGTACAAGATATGATTTAGTGTGAAACAAGAACGGGCTCCTGCCTGTCAAACCAGTCTCTGATTGTGTAAGTTAACCTTGCTTCTTGCTAAATCACCAGGTTAGTGCCCAACTCTGGCACAAGAAATTACTTTGGACCTAAGTCATAATAGTTGGAGCTGAAATAGCAATGTTGGTTCTACATTCATTTTTACTTTGTCAAATAGTCAACAACACAGTGTGGCTAGCTATAATGCTGCTTTGCAGGTTCTGAAGCTGCACGATATCAGGGCACTTTAAACCTACCACATTGATGGGAGAAACAGGCTAGTACTTACTGAATGTGTTTTCTGGCACATAGTATCTAATACTGAATGCACTAATCCAGGCTTAATGTGGAAGAGGAGAATCCATTAGATGAATTGTATGAATGCTTGATGCACTCGAAGCAGTAAAGGGAATTTTATTGGATTAGATGTTAACACTTAACCTAGTAGTGGCCTGTAGTTCCTGTTCTTGTTGGCTTTCTTGCATGTTAAATGTGTGGTGTAGTTTAGCAGCATGTTGTCAGGAGCCATCATTAGGCATGCAGCTACAGGAAGTGACTATGTGCATAGCGAGGAGCCTGGTTATGCCTGTTACAAAGAAAGATGAGGAGGCTTTGTGCTGTCTGCAAGCACTGTAACTCTTACCGGAGCAGAGTGGGTGATCTGTAGGAGACCTTGGTGGTACCTGCACGTAGAGTCAGTAGGAGCTTGTCTGTGGACTGGTTGTAGCAGATCATTACAAAAAAAAGCACAAAATACTTTAAAACCTCAAATGCTTCCTTCTTACCTGAACTTAAATATAGTTTTCAAAGGATGCTCAGTTTCACTGATGCTGTTTTCATAGGGCTTGCATTAAGCTTGTGATGTTTTAAAATGATAATTATATTTAACTGGTGCTTCCAGAAATGCTGAGCAGCTGCAGTTTTTGTTGGCAGCTGTAAAAGCTGCTGGTGTTCCTGATTTCCCCAAATCAGGTCAGTTGCGATGGTGGTGGCTTTCCAGGAAATGTGTGCTCTTCCCCCGTGACCTCTCTGCAGTGGGCAGATAGGATGGATTTACCATTCCTACTCTTGCTGCCTAAAAATCGTGGATGTAAGTTTTGTTAGCTTGAGTAGAAGAAATCAATGTTGAACTATAGAAGCGTTATATACAGCTAGGCTGGAATAAGTACTGAATTTCTAAACAGCTGAAGCTAGGAAGGAGTCCTGCCTGCATTAGTGCTCCCTGCTGAGAGGGAGATGATATTAATATGTAAGTGTCAAGTCACTGTAGTAGTTATTCATAGTGACTGAACTGGGACTTAATTAGGTGGTTGGTAGAAACATTTAGGTTTGTATTTTCAGTCAAATAGCATGGTATCTAGTAAGACTTTTATTTTTCTGACATATATAGATTTCACTATGGGTTTTCCCTATCCAAATAGAAGAAAAATAACAAACCTGAAGTGCAGGCACTAATGAGGATGCCAGGGAGTAAGGCAGTAAAATAGGAAACAAAGTGACTGTGCTAGTAGCAATATTCTTGAAATATGTGTCATGGTGTAACTTAAAAACTGAAGTTCTTGTGCAGTAGCTGTAAATGCCTATAAAGGGCTGAATCTTCTGCCTGGATGGTCTACTGAGTATAACATCAGGGGAGTTTATTCTTTTTCTAGGGACTATAAGCATGATTAGTTATAAACTGGGGAAGGGGGGAATGGGTTGATGACTGTCATCTCTACCTCCCTGGCTATTGAGTATGTTCAGTGGTGTCAAAGAGCTATGGTGAGCAGGCAGCTAAAATCAGGACACTGAAATAAGATTTCTTCAATTTAAGCTCAGCTAGAGGAGTCAAAAATGGTGAATGCAGTAATGGTTGGGTACTTGTAGGTGGGGGAATGAGTTGCATGTTTAGTCCTAAATTAGTTTGTCTGACTGTAACTGACCTAACAACAAGCTGCCCTAAAACTCTGCCACTCTTTAGTACCTAGCAACCTGGCTGAATTAAGTTCAGATAGCTGATTGGCCTTACATCAGTGAAATTGTAGACTGTAAACCTTTCTGTGAGCTACTGCTTTATTTAAAAAAAAAAGTTTATTGCCTAATTTGATCCTTTTGTCTCAACATAGAGTCAGTATCATGAGCAGGCATGTACAGACTGTAAAACCATGTGAGCTGCTGAATTTGTTTCATAAAGGTGAACAGAAAAACCTTTTCCTGGCTAGCTGGCACTCTGGCCTCATAAAATTTGGGTTGCAAGGCAAAAGCATACACTGATCTAAGTAAAATGGTAGCCAGGTTCTCAATGGCTCTTTAATCCATTCTGTTTGCCTGCTTCTGTTTCTGGAAATAAAATTTCCTATAGCTTGTCCTGTTGAACAAGGTCAGTGCCCTGCATCCAAGTTGCATGGTTAGATGCTTAAGTGGAAGAGGAGGACCCAGGATTCTACTCTCATTGTATGTGACCTGCTTTTGGGGTCTTTTTTTGTATTGTCAGTTGCGTGTGAGCCCAGCTGTTATGCAGGTGCCAGGAAATGCTTCTCTGGAGATGCCACATTAGACTGGTGGGACTTTCTTGGTGGGTTGAGCAGTGCCAAGGGAAGGATCTGTGCTCCACAGTGCAGAAAGTGGTGTGTGAGTCCTCCTTTGAGGGGAACATTTTTGGCATTAACCAGTCCAGATTTGGCTTTCCTGACTGCTGTGAATGTCAGGATGGCACAGAGAAACTAATATTCAGTGCTGGGATTTCTGCAGTCTTCCCACAACTAACTTGGCTCTGGGAGTCTTGCCCCACAGATGGCTACTGACCTCAGAGGCCCTGGAAGGTAATGTTTGATATCATTGCCCATCAATATTTGGTTCATCAAGTTATGCTGATTTATTAAACGAACAGATGGTATTCACACTTGGGAAATGCTTGTGGCAAGAAATTAAGTAACTATTAGGAACACAGGTAGATGGACCAGTTTAACTAGCACAAGAAAGGCAAAAAACCCCCAACCCTTTGGATCTCAATTGGGCATGTATTTAATAATTTTTTTTTTCCCACTGAGAAAGAGTAATTGAAAACCTTTGCACTGGCAAATGTAGAATAGGTCCTTTCACCTTAGTAAGTGTTTTTAGCCTGCATCTGAACCTAGCAAGAAAACAATTATATCTTGAGTTCTAGCTTTTCAAATCTATTTTACCTTGTTGAACAACAGTTGTTGGATAGTACTGCTTTGAACTAGGACTTGGTAAATGCCTTATTGTCACTGTTGAGACGGCCAAAGCGACACAGAATCATCTTCTTCCAAAGCAGGGACAGAATAGAAGGAATCTTTATTGTAACAGGTTACAGACATTTATAGACCTTAACACAACATACATGTTAACCTATACTTGGTGCTTTTATGTACACATACATCAGGATTGGCTGCCAAATAGCAGATGCCAATACAGCATCTACTTAGTCATGATGATCTGGCTAAAGCACAGTCACGGTGTATTGGTGGAGGGGCACGGAACAGATTGCTCACAGGCCAATTTGGTCGGCAAAATGTCAGTTTATTACAAGAAGAACACTCATTATATACTGCTGCTACACCCGGACGCATGATTCTTCTTCACACAGCATTGGATACATAAGAGAAACATACTTTGTTGTCCACTGCTAATTGGACCACAACAGGTGTCCATATGAGCTGAGGACACATGTTCACCCTCTTGAAACTCTACCTTAACCTTGGAAGGGAGCCTTCTTTGTTCTAACTTCAAAGGCTGAAGCCATGTTAGCTATGCAGTTCTTTTTACTGTCTTCACCCAGCCATGCCAAGGCAAGGCCTACAGAAATGCAAAGGAAATTGTTCACACACGATCTCTATTCTCCCAACAACGGTGACTTGCAGAAAGTCCAGGATTTCCGTTTTTGTAATTCCTGTCTTCCATCTTCTTACTTCCTTCCAACAGACCTGATGATAACCCCGACAATTCCTCCTTTTTTTGTATTTATACCACAAAGATGGCCTTGACAGTCTGTTGCAGGGCCCTTTGCAACAGGCTGATCAAGCAAGGCATCAGTATCGACAAACCCTGGTTCAAAGTTAAGAAGAAATGCAGCATCCTACAATAAGGATGGATAACAACACTTCAAGAAAAAAGTTAGAGACTTTATCTACCATCTAGAATAAGGACTCACTATAGTCTGACAGATTCATGTAACACATTTCCTTAAAATCTTAACACTCTAATGTAAAGTATTTTTAAGTTTACACACATATATATCTATACAGTTTCTTTCTCTCATACAGTCTTTTTTCAGTCATTCAATAGGTGGCCACCTGTTGTGGTTTGAGACCCTCAAAAATCCAATTTCTAAGTCCAAACCCCCCTCCCACAATTTGCTTCAGTGTGAGAGGGTTTTCCAGACATAACACAAGACTCAGTATGGGGAGAGGGGAATTATATTACAGTTTATTACTACACAATAAATTCTATAATACATTATACATACAATTCTAACTCTCTCTCCTATGGTAAAGCAATATATTTACATTAGATCAAATCTCTCCAATAAAAAGTTCAGAAGGGAAGAAGAAAAGATCCTTTCCACTTTCAGGGCAGCAGTGCCTTTCCTCTTCAAAGCATCAGTTGTAGCTGGAGTTGTCGTAGCTGGAAAATATCTCTCTCTCTCCCTCTCCATTACAACACGAGGGATCTTCTCTCACCTCTCGACCCTTCGGCTCCAGCCAAAGGTCTCTCTCCCGTAGACTGCGATAGCCGGGACAAAGGCTCACCTCACCACGTCATATCACGAAGTGCAGGGCATCTTCGTGAAAGTCCCTTCCTCAGGGGATTCAAGCTCCTCCTGAGTTGGAATGTTTAGGGCAGCTCTCAGTTCAGTCTTTGCCCCAAGTGTTCTACTAGAACTTCTTTGCTCTGTCTCAGCTGCCAACATGGCAGCAGCGGGGGGGACAAGGTCACTTCCCCCGCATTCCTCCTGCCCGTCCTGATCCACCTTCAGAACGTCTCTGAGCTTCTTAGCTCCTCTCTCCGGTGCTGCTGCATTTCAGGACTCCCTTCAAATGGAAGTCCACCCCCTACTTCTAAGAGGGGTCTCCAAGGGTTTTGGGAAAGTAATTCAGTCTTACCCCAAAACAGTCTCTGCTGAGTTTTCTCTACTCTATTGCCAGCTCTCCCTCCTGCAGAACATCTCTGCGTCTCTCAACCTGGCTATGTGCCATCTTGCTGCTTGCTATCTCTTTTTGCTCTTGGCCACAGCACTCTGTTCAGTACTTCTCCGCTGCCGCTTTCGGTGTCTCTGACTGTCTACTCACAGCAAGGAAACTTCCCCCAGCTCTTAGCTACAGTACTTGGTCCAGTTTAACACTGTTCCAGGTTCCTGCAGCCCCCAGCGGGGCTCCTGACCCTTCTCTCCTCGTGACTCAGACCATGGCTGCCTCTCTTCCAACTACGTCATCTCCCTTCTTTTCCGGTCTGTTATAATATGTTGATTTCAAAGGAGTGAAATGTAGCTTCTGATTGGGCCCTACACCAAGAACACCACCTCCTCAGGGGTTACCACTTTTCTAACTCCAGGGAAAAACACTTTTTACCCCAAGACACCACCTCAGTCATTCTTCACTCACACACAACCGGAATTTCCATTATACTTCCACACTTCAACTACACATTTTATATTTCAGGTAGTTATTGGCTACGTACTTTCCAGTTTGTCATTTTTGGTAGTCACGTTTAACAACTGTACCTGGTTTGAAGAGGAATTATTATAAGAAATATAAGGTCTAACAAACTTAAATGAGATCTATTCTGAGTTAGCATCTGTTTATGTGCATACATAGTCTCTTTCCCTTTTTTTTGTATTTAAAAATATTCATTTGATGTGTAAAATGCTTTTTTGATAACAACTTGTTCCATGAGTGAGTTAGGAATTTCTGCATATTTGTATCTTGCAGTAATTTGATTTTTCTATGTAGCACAATAAAAACAATGTCATTTGAGCTAAAAGAACATAAGAAAGTAATGCTTGTACACTTTTAATTTCTAACTTAAATGCACTTGTTTCACAACCTAAATTCCATTGCTATGACTATTATCTGTTATTGATTCAAAGCATTATTGCATCAGAAAACACACCATGTATCTTTATGTTTCCAGACAAATTCACCCGTATTTGTCATTTCTAGCTACATCTCAAAGGTGCACTAAATCTACCGTTTTATGGTTTTAGTTGCATGCTTTGCCTATATGCATGCTGAGAATATAAGAGAACCAAACTGACATTAGGAATATTCTATGGCAACTCTGTCATGTTCTGCTAATTAAAGAACTTGTCAAAAAATTGAGGTAATGATAGTGGTCACACCACTCAGCTGAGAATAGCTCAAAATTTTTGGAAATTTTTAGAAATTCAAGTACACAAACACTGGCTGCAATTTGTTAGAAATGCCAGATAAATTAGGTTGGTTGCATTTATTAGTCTATTAACTGGTGTTCACACAACTCCTTGTAAATCCTTTTTCTCACTCGGGACATATCTTCTTGGGAGGACTGAAAAGGCTGGTCTAAGGAGAGGCACTTGCAGTACTGGAGCACAAAAACTCCACAGTCACTGTTATTTTTTTGTTGTGGAATGCACTTTGTCATAGCAGTCTGCCAACCCTGAAGGAACTCGGGGCGATTCTTCTCCTTTGCGTCAGTCAGCAAATACTTTCGAATGTTCTCTACACAAAAGTTAAAATGAATCATAAAATGAAATAATTCGACTGGGGATGTTCACAGCAATGAGGGACCAGTGGACTTCCAGGTGAATAGGAATTAACAAGAGTCTTTTTAAATAAGTCCACCTTTTTAGTCCATCATTTTACCCCATTATATCCTTTGGTTATGAGCTGTTAATGAAAAAAACTGTTAAAGAAATGAACCTTTTCAGGGACTGCATCCATTAGGAGTTCACCATACATGTTAATTATCTGGTCATTCAGCCAATTCTGGCCTTCCAGTGTAGCTAAATCATCCATATCTAGCATGCGCTTATTATAGAAGACTCAGAAATTGCAAGTGGAGGATTTTGGATGTTTTTCTCAGTATTTCATGATTTCCCTGGTGATAAAAGGTTTTCTATGGTGGAAATCTTCATTAAAGACTTCTTTTAATCTTCCCATGACATCTTTTTCACAGAGTGGTATTAAACTGCCATATTTCTTTGTAACTTCATCTAGGAATTCACAAAGCCACATTGTCAACTGCTCATCAGCCACCCGGGAAGTTTTCTGATTGTCCCTTTTGCCTCCCTTCCTAGTTCCTGATTTCAGTCTTGTGCTTTCTAGTGAAGGCTCCTCGAGAGGACTTTTACAGTAAGGGTGGTCTATTAATTTGGAATTAAAAATGTCCAAGGAGCCCCCTACTTTCATTTGGCTACAGCTGTCCTCATTTTGTGTCGCCTCCATGGATAAGGGTCCATTTGCATTATTGGATTAAATATAGTTTCATCTCTTTCACCTTTCTGTTATCAAGTCACAGCTTGGGATTTGAACAGCATTTTTAATGTAAGGATTCACACTAATTCATAGGGCAGATTTCTGTCTCTCTGGATGCAAAAAAATGAAATTGGAGAATAGTCATGTCCTTTCAGACTTAAGCAGTGTCATCCAGCCTTCAGGTTGCTTTAAACCAGGATCTTGCTTATAGGAACATACCAGGGGATCAGGGATGCTTCTTGGCAAAGCAGCAACAGCTCTGGTCTACGGTTTTTACTCGATAACAGGGACACACCTCTGCTGCTTAGCACAGAGACTAGAACAGATGCAGTTTAAGACAATTTTAGATATTTTCAAAATTACTCATATTTGTATTTTATAGAATCTGAGCAAGGTAGAATTTGTCTTTTGAATTCTCAAATATAATAAACTCAAACCAAGCAATGTAAAGCTGTAACTAATGATCATTTTAAACTTGAAAGGCCGTTTGTTGCTAGGCAATTCTCTGTGTTATCTCTTTAGATCTTATCTCCCTCCCCACAAAGGTGGAAATCTCAGGCTAAAACGGTCTATTTTTTCCTTTTTTCTCTGGCAAAAACTGCCTTTGTCGAATAAGATATCTTGGAACTAGGCATTTTACTAAATTAGTCTACCAAAAAAATTTTCTAGAAATCTCTAAAGACTTGTCTGTAAAACACAGAAGCAACGAAAGGGTGTTTGCACGACTGTCTGCGCCTGGGGGAAAGGAGGGGGAAGGCAGCACAGCTGTAGCTGACACCACCTTCACTCTGCTCCGGTGGAAAGTTGGTCCCCCCACACACTTTGGAATTTCTTATCGCAGGCAGCGAGATGAGTTTTTAGACTTCAAAGAAAATCTGTCAGTAGTCGCTATAAAAACTTTAAAAACTCTACTTCTCTGTTACGTTTATGTATGTTCTCATTCCCCCCCGCCTTGATTGCAAAGAAAGATAATTTCTTTCTCTAATCAAAAGGTTGAAAAGTTACAGTTTCTATAAAGCATGAGGGTTTTATTCCCTCCCTAGCTCCGAGAAATTGGTATTTTAAACTTTTCGTGGATTCGGCAGGGGGAGGTTTGAGCTCTTACTTGGTTGCTAAGCAACAAACTGTCTCTACTGTGTGAATACACTTTATTTCTCTTCCTGGTAAGGCTGAATTTTGCAAAGGAGGGTTTTTTACCTTTCTTTTTCTTTTTTCTCCTGGCAAAAGCTTTGGTCGCTTCTCCACACACACACACACACACACACACACATACACACACACACACACGGTAACATTAGTAACACTGTGAGCTCACAACGACACATTGGACAGACAGTAAACACAAGAGTTAGCAGAAATATCAGAAGGCAGCTTTTCTAGCTTGCCCCCCCCCCCCCTCCCCCCGCCGCTCGTAGGTGGCAGGGATCGTCTTCTTCAGGCTTTCACTACATTAAACTTAATCTGTGAGAACTTTTTAAAACTGTTGCATAGCTTATGTGTCTTGCCCCACACACATTGTGAAACTGAAACGACCAACTAGCACATGAACAAATAGGTAACCCAGGCTGCGAAAAAGAAAGAAGGTGAGTGCTGACTCTTAAGTCCGATGGCTGGTACAAAGATGGGCTCTGCTCTCTTGTTCTCCGTCTGGGCCCTGCTCTCTAGTTTATTTCTGCCCCTCTCCATTCACCTGTACATCTCGATTTGAATTTCTCTCATTAGTTATTTTCTCAGCGGAGTCATCCAGTGGAAAAACTGTTTTTTCTGCAGCGGCGGCAATGAAGGGGCGGGGCCCCTCCTTCTTTTCTGCCTCCGGGAGTGAATTTTTAGGTTTTTCTACATTTTCTGGCTTGGAGGCATGGTTCAAAGACAGTTTGCTACACTTTCAGTACACCGGCAACCTGCTTATCTTCCTGGGTAGCTGTGTCTCAGAGTTTGGTTCTTATGTGAATTATTGCATAGATTGCTTCTAAATCTTTCAAAGTCTCACAGAGCAAGTGCCAGGCAGACAAAGTAAATGCAACTAACATAGTAGCTTTAAAATCTTGTTTTCAACACCATAACAACAAATGTCGTAAATCAAAATCGTTAACCTTGACATGCCTATGATTAAGGAGGGTTTTCCATATAGATAAAACTACATTTTCATCTTTAGTTATATGCTGTCCCATTGTACAATTTTTATTCCAAACGACTCACCCTGATAGCTTACCTAAATGAGGTGTTAATAAATCTCAGGTCTGAACCAGGCAGAAACTCCACTGCTCTCAAAGCTACATCGGGCGCTGTCTCCCTCCTGCGTCGACCCACGAGTCCCTCTCTCTCTAGGAGAGAAATCACTGCTCCCTCTCTCTCTAGGAGAGAAATCACTGCAAACTCTCTCTCTCTTGGAGATAAATCTTCAAAGTCTTTCTCTCTCAGAGAAAAATCCCTTCAAACTCTCTCTCGGAGATAAATCTTCTTCGGCACAGCAATCGCATTGGAGTCACCATATGTCACTGTTGAGACGACCAAAGCGACACAGAATCATCTTCTTCCAAAGCAGGGACAGGATAGAAGGAATCTTTATTGTAACAGGTTACAGACATTTATAGACCTTAACATAACATACATGTTAACCTATAATTGGTACTTTTATGTACACATACATCAGGATTGACTGCCAAATAGCAAAGTCATGGTGATACAGCATCTGCTTAGTCATGATGATCTGGTTAAAGCACAGTCACGGTGACTTGAAGAAAGTCCAGGATTTCCGTTTTTGTAATTCCTGTCTTCCATCTTCTTACTTCCTTCCGACAGACCTGTTGATAACCCTGACACCTTATGGCTTGTTTTCTGAGTGTTGCCAGCCCAGGTAAAACCTGGTGTTTAGAGTTTTCTTGTTCAGTTAGTGTTTTGCTCATAAGAAATTGTGTAGAGTTATACTATGGGTCCACATGGGCACTGATATATAAACAAAATTATTTAATGGACTTAATGGAAATTTTTTCAGTGTTTTCACTGTAATGGTTGCTTGTTGGTCTCTTTGTTCTGTTTCATAATTAAAATATTTTGCTTTATTTTCCAGGCTCACATTAAATTTCCTATTGACTATCCATATTCACCACCTACCTTCAGATTCCTGACCAAAATGTGGCACCCCAACATTTATGAGGTAAAGTATTTTTTAAGCTAATTAATTTTTTTCTCAGGTGTATGCGAAAGTTTCCTATGTCCTTAAACTTCTGGAACATCTCTAACCATAACTAAAGCGGTTAGCTGTTTGTGTTTAAATGTCAGCTTCATGGTTGCAGAGTTAAATCTAAATATTGTAGGAAATGCTGTTTCTGTAGACAGGGATGGAACCTTTCTCATACCTGCAAGTGCAGCAAGCAGCTCCAGCTGAAGCATTATGTCGCGAGTGTTGGCAGTTTTAGAGGATTCTTGGATCCCCTAAACTGGTGTATGGGGTCTTGCTCTATTGTGATACTTAGACAACTAGTTGTTTTTTTTATGACTTTCAAGTACATTTTTAATTTGAGTATATCCTACAAAACTGTGTGATGAGACAAGAAATGTTGGGAAACAATCTCCTGCAGCAGTCAACCTATTATGAAGGGGTTTGGACTTGGGGTGCTCCAACTGCAGGAAGAACCAGAGCTGAAGTCTAGCTTCAGGAGGAGTCATGCACAACCTGGTCACCCTGGGACCAGAGTGAACCTTTGAATTTAATGTCTACTAGTCAATTTGAAGTGGCCCTTAGTCTAGTGCATGTGTGAGTGATGCTCACAGGGTAACACTGGGCTATCAAGTCCATGATTTGATCATGGCACAACTACATAGCAGGTTCAGAAGGAGAATGATTTTATATAAATGTTTCTTAGAAAGCAGCACTCCCTAGCTTGAAAGCATTTTCTTCATGATGCTGAGCATGGGCTACTTAGAGAGATTTAAAGTAAAGTTGTCACGGACCAAAGCACTAGGGGAAGCGCTGCCATGAGGATATACCTAGTGCATCTCAGCATGGTGTGGTGTTCTGCTGATTGACTAGCTCAGGGGCTGATAGTGGCCCAACTGTGTTAATATGGCAGCGCTCAGGCTAACCTCTGATGCTGCTGGGGCATAGGATACATTGCCCTGCATCTGGTGTGAATGGACTATGTTGTGTTTCTTGCTGGACTTTCATCTGTCAAGTGACCTTTAAGGTTTATACCTTTAAGACTGAGTTGAGCTGTTATGTTAAAACTCATGTGAGCAGCAACTTGAGACAGAGTTTAATAGTGCTGCTGCAAAGACTGTGAAAAGCAGCATTTCATTTCATACAAATAGTTCAAAATTACAAAATTTCATGGCTGTATTTGAAAATTGAAGGCCTGTTTTGGCTCAAAATTCAATCTTTTAGTGGAGGCCAGTCAAATCCCTGCTAAACTTTTGGATGTCCTAGCCAGGTCTCAGCCTGCTAGGACTACTGCTTGAATAGTTTGAGGAGCTAAAGACCTTTCAGAAATGTTCCATTTGGTGCAGCTCTGTCACCTTATCACAGGTCTTCCTATGAGAGGTTCTGCAGGCTTTCTTTGTGTCCACTTCAAACTAGGAATGTACGTGGGGAAAGGCTTGTCCCTTGACTACAGTGATCCCTAAAACCTTGTGCTGATCTCATCAGGCCCCATGACACCTTTACCCATCCAGACTCTTATGCAGTGCTGCCCTACTTGAATTCCCAATTATGTAACATTGATTGTTGCAAGAGGGAAACTTTTCACATTCTTGGTTCCCTCTATAACTTTGTATTGCTGAATATCTGCTTGTCCACATGCTGCTGACCTGATCATATGAGGAAATTCCCCTGAGTGCAGCAATGGCCTCTCCTGGCCACCATCTCCCAGGAGAGGAGATGGTTAGTGAGCTCCTGAAATATGCCTCCAGTGTTGAAGAAGGATCTCATTTGGCTATAAAAGAAATGTCCTTCAGGTGAACTGTTATCTGTAGCTGTGATCACTGGCTTGGGTTCAAAGGCATGGATGCTATCACAGTGCTACTTTGTGTTTTGGCTCCTGTGTGTTGAGCAGCCTTGGAGGATCCTCAGGACATAGCTGAGACCAGATGCATGGGGAAGTAGCAGCCTGTGGTCTTGAACAGAACTGATCTGCAGCTTCTCTCTTGTTCCTATCATTAACCTGTCTTGGCTCAGGGTGCGTCTTGGGTTAAAGACAGTGTTGCCAGGGAGGCGCGATCTCAGATGAAACAGAAACCCCTCCCTGCTGGACTTATTGTAAATTTGAAAAACAATTATGACACGAGCAAGGAGTAGAAATGAAATAAAGAGTTTACTGAAAACCAGGGAACAAAACAGAACAAAAACAACCCCCACACAATAACAGAGAAAAAAATGTCACCCAGAAATCACTCTCTTCACTTCTGCATTGCCGGGGTGACAATGCAGTTCCGACGCGGTCACATGACCCTGGCGGCAAGGTGGCTGACACGTGGAAGCAACAACAATGGTGGTAGGTGGCAGGAAACCGGCAGGTCAGATCCGCGAGCAGTTGCAGCAAATCAGGAGGCAGCAGCAGCGGCAGGAAGAACCCTGGTATGTAGTGTTGACACCAGGTGCACAGAGCGGGTACCTTGCTTTTGGTGGTCTGCAGCGGAGGGTGCAGAGAAGGCTCCACACGATGCCGCAGGCGCGGCTGCGCTCACCCCGCACAAAGGGAACTTCCCGACCAGCAACTGTTGCAGGGTGAAGGGACACCAAGGCTCCAGTGGTTGTGGTGCTGGCAGACGGGAGGACCGCAGCTGGGCAGTAGCTGGGTGATTCCAGACTCACGCATGGGAGGTGAATCAGACCAGCAACTTTGGGCAGCAAGTCATGGCAGGAGCCACGGTAGCAAGTCAGTGTAGGGGCTGCTGAACCCATTCAGGGGTTTCCCAAGTCCATGCAGGCAGCGAGCCTCACCAGGGAGAGAGAAGGCAAAACCAGGAACAGCTCCCCTTTTATTTTTTCCAGTTTTCAGGGTGTCTCCACCCCAGGGGATCTTGCCCCCCCACCACCCCCCTCCCCTGTCAGTGGGCGGTTGGTCTGGTACCACGGTGGCGAATGCCGTGCACTGCTGTTGGCACGCACCCCCTTATGGTGGCATGGGAAAATTCAAGAAGAAAATCTAAAACCCATGACAGGGTGATAAGGGACAGTGTGAGTGCTGCCCATCAGCTGAGGCTATGTCATCTGAAGGTGTAAGGCTACCTCTGAGAACTTGTAAGTCATCCCACAGCTGGGTGCAAGAGGCAGCAAACCAGTGGGCCCTGGAGAGGCCAACATCTACTGTCTGGCCTCAGGCCCCATCTGCACCTCCACCTCATCTGGCATTGGGACCCCATGATCCCTTGGAGATAACTTCAGTGAAGACTATCAACTGTAGTAGATACTGCTACAGCAGTCCTACAAAGTACTTGTGTCGGAGTGCTATTGCTGATGAATTGGTTTTACAGGCTTCTTAAAGCGTTTATAAATGGTAGGTGCTATGGAGTTTTAAATCTATATTCAGTCCATAACACTGTGAGTAGATTGACACAGATTGACAATTATGTAGCTGTATGGTTTCCATATGCTGCCAAAATAGTCTTCCTCTTGCATGCTGGAAGGGATTTTCAGTGAAACTTTCAGAGAGCATCTCCTGCTTTTTCACCTGAACAACTGTGTCCTAGGGGAACAGTGTAAGACTGCCCCACACCATCTGTTCAGCATCCTAGTGTCCTGGGAGGAGCATTGTTTTGATACCTGAGCTAGTAGAGTGTGCTAAATCCTTCAATTAAAAAATTCCTGGAACTGACTCTGCTACCACTGATGTGGTGGGTTGACCTTGGCTGGATACCAGGTGCCCACCAAACTGCTCTACCATTCCCCCTTCTTAGCTGGAGAGGGGAGAGAGAACAAGATGGGAAACAACTCATAGGTTGAGATAAGGCATTTTATTAAAGCAAAAGCAAAAGTTTGCACACACAGCAGTAGACAAAACACTGGTGTGTTATTAACATCTTTCCAGCTACCAATGCAAAGCACAGTAGTAGTTCTGTTATGGGGAAATGAACTCCATCTCAACCAGACCCTATACAATCTCCACCCCTTATTCCATACCATTTACATCATACCCACATAATTTGATACATATATATCTTAACTATTCCATTGTATTTAATTCTCATTACTGAAATCCCTTCTTACCAACATTTACAACATAATCTACATTCTTAAACCATCTTTATCATAGAATCATAGAATCAACCAGGTTGGAAAAGACCTCCGAGATCATCAAGTCCAACCCTTAATCCAACACTGCCATGGTTGCTAGACCATGGCACTAAGTGCCACATCCAGTCTCATCTTAAAAACCTCCAGGGACGGTAAATCCACCACCTCCCTGGGCAACCCATTCCAATGTCTGTTTATTCTCTCTGTAAAAAATTTCTTCCTAATATCCAACCTAAACCTCCCCTGGTGGAGCTTAAGATCGTACCCTCTTGTCCTACTGCTGGTTGCCTGGGAGAAGAGACTGACACCCACCTGGCTGCAACCTCCTTTCAGGTAGTTGTAGAGAGTGATGAGGTCTCCCCTGAGCCTCCTCCAGGCTAAACAACCCAGAGTTTATACCCAACATACAGATTTATACATTTTCATTAACTACTATCCCCCATCCTTTCACAGATAGACATTTTCTTCCCATTTCATGGGATTCCTCCACCCCTCCAGATGTTCAAAAACAGACCATGACTTGAGTTCTATTCCATTAGGATGGGTACTCAAGACAGGAGAAGTAGCACAATCGATCGTTGGACACTGACACCGGTCTGGTCTGTTCTGGATCTCTTTCCCCCCATGGCATGGGGTGGCCCAGTTCTAGTTCCATTTCCATCTGAGGAACCATTTCCGACGACTTAAGTGGATGGGGGGGGGACTCCAGCGCCAGGGGTTTCTTCAGGTCCTGAGCCTGGAGGGGAGAGGTGCTCTCCCCTCCTCCCACTCACGTGGTCCCATGGCAGGCACAGAGACAACACACCGGCGTGGAGAGGAGGCAGGAGAGGGTTTATTGTTGAGGGGGTTACATTTATAGGGTTAGAAGGACTCATAGAGTAACCGATTAGAAGTCTCAAGGGGCTTACAGGAACACCCAATCACAGGAAGGGATTAACAAGGTCCAATGAGAACACCTTAGGACATCTTCCCAGGACATTCCTGCATGGAATAACACTTGTCGTGAGGGGTCTTGGGAAGAAGAAAGCATGAGTTAGCAAAGAGACTACAAAAAACCATTTTGAAACACGTTTAAACCACAGTTTTCTCATATACTGCAGATTTACTGCCACATCCTGTGTCATCGTCTGTCCTAGTTACAGGAGCCGGGACCAGTTTATCACTATGTGGATACAACCAAAACTGTGTATTCTACACCCTGTGTGTCATTTATGCTGAACTGTTAATAATGGATTGTTCGCAGCAGCTGCCCAGAGCACACCTGACACCTCAGGCTACAAGCTGGGTGTTAAAGAAATCCTACAAAGCAGGGGAATGTGTCTTTGTCTTCACACCTAATGACTCAGTTGTGATAACTTCCCTCTGTGGAGGAATTAGCACCTTCACACCCAGCCTGAGGGGTCGTCTCTGCTAATGGGCCATACTGGACTGGCATAATAGGCAGCTGCAACACCTAGACCATCAAAGATTCCAAAAATATCCCATGGCTCACAGAGGTAAATCACCCATTGTGAAATTCCCTGCCCTGGGGGAGGTACTGGACATTCCCACCTGAACCTGAGCATATATAATCTTGGGGTTTTGGAACTTCTGGTACCACTCGTTGGATCCAGAGGAGGACCAGAACTTCAACAGGACTGCCACTGCCACTCTCAACAAGACCGTGATCATTACTTCAACAGAACTGCCACCATAATCTGGACCAACAGATTACCTTTCCTTTTACTTTGCCCCCATGGGGACCATGTGGTGCTCAGCACAGGAGCAAATGAACACCATTCTGTTCTTGTCCCAGGGTGCTGGGTTATACATATGTTTTTGTGGGTTAAAACCAGTTTTTCTCTGTATCACTGTATTTATTGTAATCTTTTTAGTAAATTGTAACTCTGACTTGTAGTCTCTTGAGTTGGGTTCATTTCTCCCACCAGTTTACTTTTAAACCAGCACATCGATGCACTCTCCTTGCTTCTCACAAAATTCACTCTTTGTCGGTTCATGTCGTTCCTGCTAATTTACTTCCTGCAACGTACAACTCACACCACAGACTATTTTCCCCCCAAGGTTAAATCTCCTTGAGGCACACACCAAGTCTCCCCATTCTTCAACGTTACCCACCAAGTACACTGATCCCTGAGCAAAGATAATCCCAAGGGTGAGTTTGCCTTTTCGCATGGGAGGAGAAACCCACACCGACTTCCCCAGCCACTTCCCCTTGTGTAGTATGGGGACCTTATCCCCTCCCACAGTATGTAAGGGTTTTGTTTGGACAGGACCGGGGCAGTTGGCAGATCCTCTGGTGTTAAACAGCCAAGTGACTTTTGCTAAATTTTTATCCCAATGCTTCTATGTCCAGTTGCCCAACGCTCTTAACATAGTCTTCAGCAGTCCATTAGGAGGGCTTTAAACTAGGTTTGAAGGGGGAAGCGGTTGAAACCGGGCTCTCCGGAGAGGAGCCCAAGGGTGGACAGCCCAAGTTTAGAGCCAAATCAGCAGCCCAGTTGAAGTGCATGTACAGCAATGCACGCAGCATGGGTAACAAACAAGAGGAACTGGAAGCCATCGTGCAGCAGGAAAGCTATGATGTAGTCACTATCATGAAAACGTGGTGGGATGACTCGCGTGACTGGAGTGTTGCCATGGATGGCTACAGGCTCTTCAGAAGGGACAGGCAGGGTAAGAGAGGTGGAGGGGTAGCTCTATATGTTAGAGAGTCTCTTGACTCTGTAGAAGTTGAAGTCAGTAGCAATAAGGTTGAGTGCCCGTGGATCAGAATCAGGGGGAAGGCCAAAAAGACTGATATCCTGGTGGGAGTCTGTTACAGACCACCCAATCAGGATGATGAGGGTGATGAATTATTCTACGAGTAGCTGGCGGATGTCTCAAAATTGCCAGCCCTTGTTCTCGTGGGTGACTTTAACCTGCTGGATGTCTGCTGGGAACTCCACACAGCAGAGAAGAGGCAGTCTAGGAGATTCCTAGAGTGTATAGAGGATAATTTCCTACTCCAGATGGTAAATGAGACTACCAGGGCTGGAGCCCCACTAGACCTCCTGTTCACAAACAGAGAGGGGTTGGTGGGAGATGTGGTGGTCAGTGGACATCTGGGTCACAGTGATCATGAAATAATAGAGTTTTCAATACTCAGGGATGCAAGGAGGGTCGTCAATAAAACCTCTATGTTGGACTTCCAGAGGGCACATTTCAACCTATTCAGAAGACTAGTCCAGAGTGTACCCTGGGAAAAAACCCTTGAAAACAAAGGGGTCCAGGAGGGATGGACATGCTTCAAGAAGCAAGTTTTGAAAGCACAGGAGCAGGTTGTCCCACTGTGCCGAAAGGCGAGTCAGTGGGGAAGACGACTGGTCTGGTTGAACAGGGAGATTTTGAAAGAAATTAGCATAAAGAAGAGAGTTTACTGATCATGGAAGAAAGGACTGACTACTCAGGAAGAATTTAGGAATACAGTTAGGTCATGTAGAAAGAAAATTAGAGAGACGAAGGCAAAACTTGAACTGAATCTCGCCACCTCTGTGAAGGATAACAAAAAGTCCTTCTACAGATACATCAATAGCAAAAGGAAAACCTCCATTCTTTACTGGACATGGGTAGGAATATAGTTATCAAAGATGTGGAAAAGCCTGAGGTATTTAACACTTTCTTTGTCTTGGTCTTCAACAGTAAGACAGGTTGTCCTGAGGACAACTGGCTTCTGGAGCTTGTAGAAAGAGATAAGAATATGAACAGTCCCCCTGTAATCCAGAAGGAAACAGTTAGGGACCTACTGAGCTGTTCGGATCCCCACAAGTCTATGGGGCCAGATGGGATCCACCCAAGGGTGATGAGGGAGCTGGCGGAAGAGCTCGTCAAGCTGCTCTCCATCATCTACCAACAGTCCTGGCTCACTGGGGAGGTCCCAGATGATTGGAAGTTGGTGAATGTCACGCCAATCCACAAAAAGGGCCGGAAGGAGGACCCAGGAAACTACAGACCCGTCAACCTGACCTCAGTGCCTGGTAAGGTTATGGAGCAGATCATCCTCAGTGAAATCACAGCACCTACAGGATGGACAAGGGATCAGACCCAGCCAGTATGGGTTTAGGAGGGGCAGGTCCTGTCTGACCAACCTGATGTCCTTCTATGATCATGTGACCCACCTGGTGGATGAGGGGAAGGCTGTAGATGTGTCTGTCTGGACTTCAGCAAAGCCTTGGACACTGTCTCCCACAGCATACTCCTGAAAAAGCTGGCGACCCACGGCTTGGACAGGGGCACTCTGTGCTGGGTTAGGAACTGGCTGGAGGGCCGGGCCCAGAGAGTGGTGGTGAACGGTGCTGCATCCAGTTGGCAGCCAGTCACTAGTGGTGTCCCCCAGGGATCAGTGTTGGGTCCAGTTCTGTTTAATATCTTTATTGATGATTTAGATGAGGGGATTGAGTCCATCATCAGCAAATTTGCAGATGACACTAAGCTGAGGGGGGAGTGTCGATCATCTGGAAGGCAGGAGGGCTCTACAGAGGGACCTGGATAGGTTGGAGAGTTGGGCTAATTCCAACGGGATGAGGTTCAACAAAGTCAAGTGCCATGTCCTGCTCTTTGGCCACAACAACCCCATGCAGTGCTACAGGTTTGGGACAGAGTGGCTGGAGAGCAGCCAGACAGAGAGGGACCTGGGAGTTTGGATTGACAAGAAGTTGAACATGAGCCAGCAGTGTGCCCAGGTGACCAAGAAGGTCAATGGCACCCTGACCTGTATCAGGAACAGTGTGACCAGCAGGTCCAAGGAAGTGATTCTTCCCCTGTACTCCACACTGGTGAGGCCACACCTTGAATACTGTGTCCAGTTCTGGGTCCCTCAGTTCAGGAAGGACATGGAGGTGCTGGAGCAGGTCCAGAGGAGAGCAACGAGGCTGGTGAAGGGACTTGAGCACAAGTCCTATGAGGAGAGGTTGAGGGAGCTGGGGCTGTTCAGCCTGGAGGAGGCTGAGGGGAGACCTCATCACTCTCTACAACTACCTGAAAGGAGGTTGTAGCCAGGTGGGAGTTGGTCTCTTTTCCCAGGCAACTATCAACAAGACAAGAGGGCATGGTCTCAAGTTGTGCCAGGGGAGGTTTAGGTTAGATATTATAAAGAATTTCTTTACAGAGAGGGTAATCAGGCATTGGAATGGGCTGCCCAGGGAAGTGGTGGATTCTCCGCCCCTGGAGGTTTTTAAGAAGAGACTGGATGTGGCACTTAGCACCATGGTCTAGCAACCGCAGCGGTAGTGGATCAAGGGTTGGACTTGATGATCTCGGAGGTCCCTTCCAACCGAGCTGATTCTGATTCTATGATTATACCTCTCAATGTTCCCAGAGGCTTGTGGATGATGGGGAATGTGATACATCCACTCAATGATGTGTTTCTTTGCCCAGGAGTTTATGAGGTTACTTTGAAAATGAGTCCCATTGTCTGATTCAATTCTCTCTGGGGTACCATGTCACCACAAAATGTGTCTCTCAAGTCCTAAGGTGGTGTTTCGAACTGTGGCCTGGTTTACAGGATATATTTCTGAAACAGAGCAAGGATTTTTAGAGGTTAAAATCCTGCTCTGAGAAGAGGCTCACAGATACCACTTTGAGGAATGCTGCATTTAGGTTGTAATGACAGAGACAGAAAACGTGTTATGAGATTAATTAAGGGAGAGAAGGTATCAGGCTCCGAGAGGCCTGTTTGTCCTTGGTATGCTCTATCCTAATGAAATATAACAAAAAGGTTAGCCTAGTAGTCATAAATTAGATAAGATGGACATTTGGGGGGGGTGGAGAGCTGAGTAAAGGAGTTTTTAGTAAGAGTTTCACACGTAGTCAGGAAGAGTTAAAAAGTTCATGATGATGAGGGACAAGAAAACGACCCTCTATAAGGTCGAAGAAGCCGGAACGACCCTCAAGAATTTACCCAAAAGGATGACTCTGCCTCGAACTCCACCTGAACCCCTCCTGATATGAATATTATAACTAGATGATGTAACTGTAATGAATATTCATGTAAAATATTATAATCCCTCATCAAAATTGTATAAATTACCTGACTTTTCACTGAGAACTTCGGACCTAGTTTGTCCAACGCGAGCTGGCTAGCTCTCCAACGTTGCTCGAAATAAATACCTTTGCTGCTTAAAGACTTAAAACTGTTTCTGAGCAGTCATTTTATGTTGGTTTTACCATCATTTCCAGCCAACCAGTTGTTGCCTCCACCATGGTGAGTATGTAGCTCTTGCCTTGGTGTGTTCATGGTTGTGGTCCAATGTAGTCAATATGCCAGGCCTCACCATACTGGAAATCCAGCCACTGCCCTTGATTACAAAAAACTCGGTCCGAGAAACTGCTCAGAGATTTTTTTTATCTTTAAGCACCAAGGTATTTGTTTATTCAACGTTGGGAACAAGCCAGTTAGTACTGGACAAACTTGTTCGACTTGAAAGTACAAAAGCAAGCTATTTTATACACTTTAGATACATGGTTACATCATTTAACATACATATTAATAAGTAGGCTAGTCTCTGGGCGGAGTCTTTCCAGACATGCGCAGTCTTCTACTGTAGGGGTCTTCTCCTCAAACCTTCATCCCTCTGGTGGTCACCATGAACGTCTTCCTCAATTTGACTACTTCAATTAGGTGACCTGAATTCTTCAAGTTTGCAAATCCTGGCTCTGGGTCTTCTATATCTTATTCAAACATCTAGTTTACCTAATTTATTACTGTGTGTGTACTACTCCTATTCTTTCTATAATAAGGCCTTTGGTGCAGTGAGCAGAACAGAACATGATATCAACCAGTGCTCCTAAAATATTCTTCTAGCAAAACAGGTATTGGGGTTTTTTAGCAGGTCAAGATATCTCAGTTAACTCTTTTAGACCTGGTTCCTGTTTCACCCTCTATTCCAGGGAGATTTTACTCGCATGGTTCGCTTGATTGCAGCGCGTGTTTCACATTCATGAATGACTGGTGTGATGGTCTCCATGGTCAGGTCCACCCCTCGATCACGAGCTCATCTGTATGTCGCATCTCTTCCTAGATGTCCTAATGTTTCATTGACCCATCAGGTTATAAATAGCTCACCCTTCTGCTCCTAGTCTAAGTCTACCTGGGCTATTCCAGTCTTGGCAGCCTTATCCACCTGCTCACTGTTCTGATGTTCTTCAGTGGCATGACCTTTGGGCATGTGAGCATCGACATGAGGCACTTTCAGAGTCATGTTTTCCACCCGTGCAGCGATGTCCTGCCGCAACACAGTAACCTAGATGGGTTTACCCCTGCATTGCCAATTGGCCTTCTTTCACTGCTGTAGCCACCCCCACAGGGCCTTAGCCACCATCCAGGAGTCAGTATAGAGATATAGCGCAGGCCACTTTTCTCGTTTTGCAATCTTTAGGGCTAGTTGGATGGTTTCACTTCTGGCAATTGGCTTGATTCACCTTGTCCTTCAGTGGTCTCATTGACTCATCGTGTGGGACTCCACACAGCACTTTTCTACCTCCGATAGTTTCCTACCACACAGCAAGATCCATCAGTAAATAGAGCGTAGCCTCTCTCGTCTTATGATAACTCATTACATGGTGGTGCCTCTTGCGCACCAGCCACCTCCTCAGGCAATGCTCCAAAATCCCTGCCTTCTGACCAGTCCATAATCTCTTCCAGGATTCCTGGGAAATTGGGGTTTCCCATTTGGGCTCGCTGTGTGATCAAAGCTACCCACTTACTCCATGTAGCACTGGTTTCATGATATGTTGAGGGGATGTTCCCTTTGAACATCCAGTGCAGCACAGGCAATCGCGGTGCCAAGAGGAGACATGCTTCTGTTCCAACAACTTCTGAGGTGGTTCGAACCCCCTCATAGGCTGCTAATATCTCTTTTTCAGTTGGAGTTTAGTGGGCCTTCTGATGCTTCATAACCGCGGCTCCAAAATCCCAATGGTCAACCTCGGGTTTCTCCTGGTGTTCTCTGCCAGAGGCTCCAGGTGAGATCATGTTCCCCAGTTGCCATGTAGAGGATATTTTGCACAACTGGTCCTGTTCAAACAGGCTCCAGAGCTACTGCACGGGCTATCTCCTGTTTGATCTGCTCCAAGGTCTGTTGTTGCTCAAGGCCCCACTCAAAATGGTTCTTCTTCCGGGTCACTCGATAGAGGGGGCTCACAATCTGACTGTAACCTGGAATATGCCTCCACCAGAACCCGACAAGGCCTAGGAAAGCTTGTGTTTCCTTCTTGTTAGCTGGTGGAGACATAGTTGCTACCCTGTTGACCATATCCGTAGGTTCATGATGACATCCATCCTGCCATTTTATTCCCAAAAACTGAATCTCCTGTGCAGGTCCCTTGACCTTGCTTTTCTTTAAGGCAAACCCAGCTTTCAGAAGAATCTGAATTATTCTTTTTCCCTTATCAAACACCACTTCTGCTGTGTTGCCCCACACAATGATGTCATCAATATATTGTAGATGTTCAGGGGCATCACCCATTTCCAGCGCAGTCTGGATCAGTCCATGGCAGATGGAAAGGCCATGTTTCCACCCCCGGGACAGTCAATTCCAGGTATATTGGGCACCCCTCCGCATGAAAGCAAACTGTGGTCTGCACTCTGTTGCCAGAGGGTTTAAGAAAAATGCATCGGCAATATCAGTTGCAGCCCACCACTTGGTTACCTTTGACTCCATATTGGAGCTCTAACATGTCTGCTACAGCAGCACTCAGTGGTGGCATTGTTTCGTTCAGGTCACAATAGCCTACTATTAACCTCTACCCTCTGTCAGACTTTTGCACTGGCCATATGGGACTACTGAAAGGTGAGTGAGCCAGGGAGTCTTGGTGCGATATTGCTGCCAGTGCACTGTCCCAGTAGCAATTGGTACATGCTGGTCTTCAACTTGCAGAAATCCCACAATGAAGGGATCTTCTAGAGACCAGGCAGGGTAGATAACTACTTGATCTTCTCTGTATTCACAGTACTTACACCAAAAGTCCTTTGGATCCTTGAAGTATCTTCTTCTGAGGTAACTGATGCCAAGGATACAAGGGGCCTCTGGGCCAGTCACAATGGGATGTTTTCCCCACTTTTCCCTTGTTAAACTCACCTCAGCCTCCAATACAGACAATTCTTGGCATCCCTCTGTCACTCCAGAGAGCCAGATGGGTTCTATGTCTCTATACCCTGATGGCACCAGTGTACACTGTGCACCAGTGTCTACTAAAGCCTTATACTTCTGTGGATCTGGTGTGCCAGGCCATCAAATCCACACAATTCAGTATGCCTGGTCATCCCTTTCCTCCTCCTGGCTGAAGGCAGGGACCCTTTATTCCTGTTCCTGGTCAGAGTGTTCCCTGTCTGACCCTTGCAATGCCAGACCAGAAGTCCCCTTACCAGGATCAAAGGAGGTGATTTCAGTCCTTTCATGTCTGGGAGATCGCTGATTGCCTTCTTGTGTCTGTGGCAACTACACTGAGAGTCTTCTTGGGTGATCCCTTCTTAACAGCTCTCTTCCCTCTCAGTTCACATATCCAGGCTTCCAGATTAAAGGTGGGTTCACCATCCCACTTCCTCATGTCCTTCCCCTGTCCCTGCAGAAAGAACCAGAGTGCACCACATGGCCTGCGTTTGGGGTTTCATTCCCCTCTGACCAGGGCAGGAGAGGACTGATTTCTTGGGTTGCTCCTGAGAGCTGAGGTGCTGGTCCATAGGGGTAAGGAGGTACAGAGATTTTCTTTAAAGTTTTGCAGCCAGGAAGATGCTCTCTCCAGAGTTAGCATATCCATTTCCTGGTAATACATTGCTGACAAACTGTTGGAATATGATGGAGGGGCACTTCCTCCACATGGTCATGGTGCAAGGGACATCCTCTGGATCTTTAGGGATGTCATCACTTTTTAGATTGCTATAGATGACTTCCAGCACTGTTAATTCTCTCAAGTACTGGATACTTTTGTCTGCAGTGGTCCACTTTCCTGGGGAGTTCACAAGATCTTCCTTAAATGGATATCTTGCCCTCACACTTGAGAGGAGTTGTCTCCAGAGACTGCAAATTGCTGCCTCTTTTCCAATTCCTCTTTCAATTCCCTGACTTCTATCAAGGGATCCCAGCTATTTGGCTTCATGGCCTTCCAGTTGCTGACTGTCAACCCCTTTATCCCAGCATCAAAGCAGCCAGGTAGGAATCCACTCACCTGATTGGTGGCTGTAATCTTTTCACAAGTCTTGAAGTTCTGATAAGGTCAGGTCTGATAACTTCGATTTCCTGTTTGATTTGTCTCATTCCTTTCTCCAATTTCTTTGTTGAATGACTGGTTTCTTGATCACACCCTTCTTTTCTTGATTCTTCCTCCTCTTCTTCCTTCCCTTCCTCCCTTTCAAATCAGTGGTATGGATGTGTTGTTCTCTTTGTCCACTTTTTAACTACTGGGGCGATGACTGTAGTTGTTGTGGTTTGAGTCCCTACCTCAACCATAGTGTCCTCCATTGCAGTTTGGGTCCCTGCCTCCACTACAGTCCTCTGAGAGTACTGAACTGCGGCTTGATAGGCACAGGTCAGGCCCCAGTACAGGGCAAGAAGCTGCTGGTTTTGACTGGGGTAGGCAAGGCACCCTTCCATCAGGTGACGTGTCAGTTTGCTAGGGTCAAATACCTGTTCAGGTGTGAAGTCCCACGTAATGGGAGGTGTTAACTGCCCTAGGAACCTGCCCAAATCCTTCCACACACACTGACACACAGGGACCAGGTGCTTCAGGGCACATTTCAATATTGCCTCATCCAAGATTTGTTTTCTCTTACATCAGGACAACACCAGATTCCACAAACCCCATAATGTGCTAACAGTATTAATTAGTGGTATTAAACAGTTCATATAAGGATGAACAAGGACCTCAGGAGCCTGCATAATAAAACCATCCACATTAATCCTGGGTAGGGAGAGGAAGATGTATTCCCTTATCCGTGAAATAACTCACCCAGCACAGCAAGGCAGGACAAAGCTTAGAGCTTGTTTGTATTAGTATGTTCCCAAACTCAGCAAAATAAAGAGATAAGCAGTGCAGCTGACAAACTCCATGTCCCACACACGAGCTTGCTACTCAATAACTACTATTACTATAGCATGCAATACATGCTTTGTCTCACCCCATGTTTGGGCACCCAAAAGACTGTGGTGGGTTGACCTGGGCCAGGTGCCCACCAAGCCACTCTATCACTCCCCTTCCCAGACAGACAGGGGAGAGAAAATAAGATGGAAAATGACTCGTAGGTTGAGGTAAGGCAGTTTACTAAAGCAAAGTGAAAGTTTGTGCATGTAGAAGTGAAGGGAAAATAAAAAAAATTTTATTCTCTATTTCCCATCAACAAGTGATGCCTGACCACTTCCCGGGAAGCAGGGCTTCAGAACGTGTAGCAATTGCTCCAAAGGCAAACATTGTAAATAACGAATGCCTCCCCCCTTCCTCCTACTTTCCTTAGCTTTTATGTCTGAGGTGATGTCATATGGTATGGAATATCCCTTTGGCCAATTTGGGTCAGCTGGTTTGGCTGTGTCATCAGACCTCTGCCTCAAGCCAGGCTATTCTCAACTTTTGTTTCTGTCTTGCAGAATGGAGATGTATGTATTTCAATTCTTCACCCACCTGTAGATGACCCACAAAGTGGAGAGCTGCCCTCTGAGAGGTGGAACCCTACCCAAAATGTCAGGTAACTGTTAATCTGTGATGTACAGCAGTGACCTCAAAGGCCTGTCATCTCTCTCCAAGACTAAGGCCTGTGTTGGGAAAGTTTTGGAACAGAATTTAAGACTTTGGGAGCTTTAAGTCTTGAACTGGATGGGAACCAGACTTATCAAGTTGTCTGAAGTGCTGATGCTGAAGTGTCCTGATCCTGGGGTAACAATGTGGAGACTTCTGTCCTGTTCACAGGGTTTCATGCTCTTAAAACAAATTATCTCAAATGTTCTGCTCTTTCCCAGTCATTGTTCTCCTACAGTTAGATTTTTCAAACTGTTCCATGATACCACTAGTGGAAAAGAACATTTTTGGGTATTTGGGCCCAACAGGAATAACTTGGTACATAATTCTGCTTACTGTTTACCTTACAGTATTTGTGTGTCTCCTGTCCTGCAGTGTGATATCTTGAGCAGTTAGCCAGGTAGCTTTCTTCCTGACAAAAAGACCCAAAGGATCGCTAAGTACCAGAGGCATTTGAGGCTAACCTGTCCTTTTTTTTTTAAACACCAACTGTTCTCCAGAATGGAGTAGGGGATGTAAGAAAGCAAAGGTGGGCTTGAAATCCCCACTCTTCATGCAAACAACTTGCACGAAACAACATGCCAGAACAACCTTGCCTAAGGGAGAAACAGATCCGTGACAGTACTGGAGAGGGTCAGTCTGTATCCAGTCTGGTGCAGTTTGTATCCGATGCTGAGGATGTTTTCAGTCACACATGGTTGAACTTTTTTATAGTTCTGTCCTGTCAGATCCCCTGTGTTGGGATCCCTTCCTGTTACTGTACTTTGTTCACCTTGCTTACCCACAGCAACAGGGTTTGAGTTGGAGGAGACTGTCCAGCTCTTAAGGATATCAGCAGTGATGGAGCTGATCTAATGTGTTGGTCAGGAATGAAGAGTGCAGAGAGTCTCACCTCTAATAGACAATTACCTTGGTGTGTTTAAGTAGCTTTGCAGTGACTTTGGAGTCTGGGGCACTGTAGTGGAAATTGGCTTCTCCTCACTTTCTTGATGGAAGTGTGGTAGAGCAGATGCTACATCCAGATGTGAATTCTTGTCCTTAGCCTCCTCTAGATTTTGCTTACTTTACAGTAATGATGCTGTAGCTGACATGCTGGCTTTGAAACCTGATTGCTGAGAATTCAAAGGCTTTTAAATGAATTCTTGAGTTGAAGTAAAAGATGATTTCTCTTTTTCATGTCATTCCAGTCTGACCAGACAGTTTTTTCCAGAGCTACTGTTCTTTTTCCTACTGAATTATATTATTTGGAAAGTAAATTGTATATGACTCTCCTGATAGCTGTGATGAACAGTCTGGCCAGATGAAAGTGTTTAGTTTCAAAATCTTTCAAGAAACTCTTCATCCAAATGGCCAAGCATTTCCTGGAATTGTATCCCAGATATATGATATGCTTGGTAGATGTGCTCAGCATGCGCTGCTCTGAACTACAGTTGGGGCTGTAGTCTCCTTTAATTGAGTTCTGCAAAGCAGTTGTTATGTACTGCTGTATTTCAAGACTTATTCCTTGTCTCTTGTTCTTCCCTTCCATTCAAATTGAAAACTGTTGCCAGTAGGATCACCTCAGACATGTGAAGCTGTTGTGGTGGTAGCTATAGCCAGGTGGCCAGGTATGTAAGAGCTGTCTGATGGGACTTGCTGTTGAGTTTTGTGCTAGTTGTGACACTGTGTGAGGAACAAAGGGCTCAATCTCTGAATTGCAAAGGGTTGTAGGAAATGCAGAGGGGTCTGGGCGAGGGAAGTGGTGTTTGTCCCTGGTAAATGCCAGCAGAGCAGGGCAGCTATAAATCCAGGAAGGCTTTCTGTCTGCCAGGGGTTATGTGACTGGCTCATTCTGCCTTTGCTGAGTACCAGCAGCTGAATCTTGCTGGGCCCTTGGCGGCTTGCCTGGATGTTGAGCGCAGCAAGGGGAAGACAGTGCAGATGTTTTTTAAGTGCTGCTACAGCAGTCTTGGCACACAGGCTGAGGAGAGGAGAGATCTGACCACAGTTCCAACCTCTTAATACACTGTGGGGCAGGGAAGTCAGTGCAGCCTCATTTGATGCTCTTGGCTCGTAGTGTTGGGGGTAGGCAAAGAGCCTGGCTTTCTGCTGGGAGGCTGAATGTCATGAGGAATAGGCTCACCGAGCAGGTTTCCAACCCTGCACCATCTATGGGTGGTATGGACAAGCTGAATTCTGGTCTGATGCAAGCTTTGCTTCCTACTCTGTCACAAACGTGTACAGACATGATAGTCTGTCATCAGATTAGGTCTTTGAGATTTGTATTGCATCATCTTCCCTACACCAATGACCAGGGTCTGAAGTTCATAAGTATCTTCTCTTACTTCAACTATTGTCCTTAGTGTATTGTGTTTGTGTGGCCAGGTTTTGGTAGCAGAGGGGGCTACAGGGGTGGTTTCTGTGAGAAGCTACTAGAAGCTTCCCCCATGTCCAGCAAAGCCAATGCCAGCTGGCTCCAGGATGGACCTGCTACTGGCCAAAGCTGAGCCAATCAGGAATGACAGTAATGCCTCTAGGATAACATATTTAAGAAGGAAAAAAGTTATTGCACAGATGTAATTGCAGCCTGAGAAGAGTGGAGTGAAAACATGTGAACAACTCTGCAGACACCAAGGTCAGTGGAGGAGAAGGGGAGGAGGTGCTCCAGGCACTGCAGCTGAGATTCCCCTGCTGCCTGTGGTACAGTCCGTGGTGAGGCAGCTGTGCCCCTGCAGCCCATGAAGGTTAACAGGAGTGAAAAGATTCACCTGCAACCCATGGAGGAGACCCACACTGGAGCAGGGGGATGCCCGAAAGAGGGCTGTAAACCCATGGGAAGCCTGTGCTGGAGCAGGGTCCTGTCAGGGACCTGCTGACCTGTGGAGAGAGGAGCCCATGATAGAACATGTTTCCTAGTAGGACTTGTGACCCTATGGGGGACCCACGTTGGAACAACCTGTGCCTAAAGGATTGACCCTGTGGAAAAGTGACCCATGTTGCAGCAGTTCATGGAAAACTGTTGCCCATGGGATGGACTCGTGTTGGAGAAGTTTATGGAGGACTATCTCTCATGGAAGAGACCCCACGCTGGAGCAGGGGAAAGACTCTTCTCCCTGAGCAGCGGCAGGAACAATATGTGATAAACTGACCGTAACCCCCATTCCCCATATCACTGTGCTTCTGGGGGGGAGGAGGTAGAGTTTGGGAAGGAGGGAGGGATGGGGGAAAGGGGTTTTTATTTTACATATTATCCTGCTCTGATTTTGTTAGTAATAAATTTAATTAATATCCTCAATTCAAGTCTATTTTGCCCATGATGGTATTTGGTGAGTGATCTCTCCCTGTCCTTATCTCAACCCATGAACCTTTCCTTATATTTTCTCTCCTCTGTACAGACGCAGAGGGCAGTGATAGAGCAGCTTTGGTGGGTGCCTGGCATCCAGACAGGGCCAACCCACTACACTTAGATATCCTTCATTATTCTTCACTTAAGTTTTGACTTTAAACACGTTTCTGATGCATCACCTAAAGAAGTTGTCAGCATCCAGAATCCATGAATGTGTTCGGTCTGACTGCTGTCGTTATTACCTTTTTCAGGACTATCTTACTGAGTGTAATCTCTTTGCTTAATGAGCCCAACACATTCTCTCCTGCCAATGTGGATGCATCAGTCATGTTCAGGAAATGGAGGGACAGTAAAGGAAAAGACAAGGAGTATGCTGAAATCATAAGGTAAGCTTTGCTGTGTGTGATGCTGTGCTACTGGCCTCCTGCTTTGAATCCTATGACACAGGCTGCTTTCAGAATTTGCTGCAACCAGCTTCTCACTGTGGCTACTCCTTTCAAAATGAATTTTACAGCTTTATTCCAAACCCATGCTTCTGGACAGAAATGGTGCAAAATTCTGGAACAGGAGGACTGGGCTGATCTGTCTTCATATTGTTCTTTTTCAGACTAATGTAGCATGATGCTCTGCAAAACCTATTGGCTAGTATTAAATTCCTGTCGAAGTCCCTGCTTGCCTTTGAGTGCTGCTTGCATTTCTTGGGATGTGATTCAAACTGCCTTCATCCTACTAATTCTGTGCTTAATGCACTCATGAATCATAATCTTGTCCCTCCAATTCAAAGGAATATCAGTAGGATTTGGCAAGTGCTTCCACAGCTGGGTTTGATTAGCTGGAAGAACTGTTCAGTCTTGACTGCCCTTTGCTGAGACATTCATGGTTCATCAGGTGCTGTAGGGAGATGATGTAAACTTGAGCCAAGGTTGCTGTGGAGTGGCAAATGGGCAACCCATACTGCAGTGGGACTGCTGTCATGCTTGCCTGGGGCAAGATGACATCTACATTGACTCTGCTAGCTGGATATAGCCCTGGTTGGAGCTATGCAGGGCTGGCCTGAGCTGTTCAAAGAACCTTGCTGGGAGGTTATCTTAGTCCCGTCCATCTCCATTGGCTTCAGTGGAGCTGGATGTATTACATAAACAGAGTATGGCAAAAGGAGCAGGTGGGTGGGAGTGAAGGGACAGGTTGCTGTCTGTGTCAGTTTGGCCTGGCTCTCTTGCTGAGTCCAAGCTGTCTCCTCCCCCCTCCCACTCTCTCAAGCAAGGGAAAAAAAAAACAAACCACAGAAAACCCGAAAGAAGTCTGGACGAAACAGAATTATATAAAATATATATATATTACATAGATATTTACAATTATATATACAATTTGAATATATTGTGCACACAATAGGGAGCTCCTGGGAGGAAAAAAAGGAAAAGGGAGGGGGAAACAGGGATAAAAAAAACTAAAACAAATATCCTCCAAATATATCCGTTAATAGAGAGCTAGCGAATAAATACAAAAAACCCGAATTAAATACTTCCCTGAACAAGACAGCAGAACCCTGCGAAGCACCAACCAACTCTCCCATGCCTCCCGGAGGGACCGGAGATAACAGCAGGTCTGAGCAGTCAGGCCCTGGCCTATACAAGCAAAGACCGTCTGCGGAGAGACCTGTTGCCTTCAGCCACCGGAAGAGAGAAGAGCCCAAGCTCTCTTATCTGCCCCTTTTTATATGTTGTGTTATGCTAAAGGATGATATGGAATACTTCCTTAGATTTCTGACTCCCGTTGCTAAGGAAGGCCTAAAAAATCCAAAAGCCAACCCACTACATTCTCCACCCCTTATTCCATATAATTTCTTTACGTAACACCTATATCTCGCTCATATCTATACATATATATATAGTCCTTGTTTATTTTTCGAGGCTGTTGTCTGTTGTTGAAGATCAGTATCAACATCAGTTCAGTTCAGATCCTTTGCCTCCTTGGTTACAGTCACAGTTCTGGGTTTAAGACTGGTTTACTGGTCTGGGCCATCTCATCATCGGACATCATTGGATACTGGTATCAGTTTTGTTCAAGTCTTTCTCATTTGGTGTCTGGTTTCCTGCAAAATACAACTCAAAGCACATAATTAGGTTTTCCCCAAGGTTAAGTTTCCTTGAGGCACACACTGGATCTCTCCATCCTTCCTCATTACCCACCCGGTATTTCCGGGCCCTTGAGCAAAAACAATCCCACGAATGGGTTTGTCTCAGCCTGAGGGAGGAGTAATCCAAACAGCATTACCTAACATACCTCTCAGATGGATCGCTGGAACTTTGTCTCCATCTACAGTGTGGAGGGATTCTGCTTGGGCAGGACCAGCTCAGTTGACAGAGCCTCTAGTGTTGACTAGCCAGGTGGCCTTGGCTAAGTGCTTATCCCAGTTTTTGAAAGTTCCCCCACCTAGTGCCTTCAGAGTTGTTTTTAACAGTCCATTACACCTTTAAACTTTTCCAGCAGTGGGTGCATGATATGGAATGTGTTATACCCATTCAATACGATGCTCCTGTGCCCAAGTGGCCACTAGATTATTCTTTAAATGAGTCCCATTGTCTGACTCAATGCGTTCTGGAGTGCCATGTCTCCACAGGACCTGCTTCTCGAGACCCAGAATGGTATTTCAGGCCGTTGCATGTGGTACCGAATATGTCTCTAACCATCCTGTGGTTGCTTCCACCATGGTAAGCACATAGCGTTTACCTTGGCAGGTCTGTGGCAATGTGATGTAATCGACCTGCCAGGCCTCCCCATATTTATATTTGTCCCAACGTCCACCATACCACAGGGGCTTCAACCTTTTTGCCTGTTTAATAGCGGCACAGGTTTCAGTCATGGATAACTTGAGAAATAGTGTCCATGGTTAAATCCACCCCTTGGTCTCATGCCTATCTATAGGTGGCATCTCAGCCCTGATGTCCCGAAGCATCATGGACCCATCGAACTAGGAACAATTTTCCCTTTTGTTGCCAGTCTAGGTCTACTTATGATACCTTGACCTGTGCAGCTCGGTCTGCCTGTCTGTTATTAGCATGTTCTTCATTAGCTCAACTCTTGGATGCATGGGCATCTACATGGCGGACTCTCACATTCAGTTTCTTCACTCTGGAAGTGGTATCTTGCCACAAATCAGCAGCCCAGATGGGTTTTCCTCTACGTCTCCAATTCATCTTTTTCCACTGGTCTAGCCATCCCCATAGGGCATTGGCTATCATCCATGAATCGGTGTATAGGTAGAGCTTTGGCCATCCTTCTCTCTCTGCGATGTCTAGGGCCAATTGGATAGCTTTGAGTTTTGCAAACTGACTCGATTTGCCTTTCCCTTCAGTGGCTTCTGCCACTCGTCAGATGGGACTCCAAACAGCTGCTTTCCACTTCCGACTCCTCCCTACAATATGGCAGGAACCATCGGTGAAGAGGCCATAGCGCGTCTCTTCATCTGGCAGCTGATTATATGGTGGAGCTTCTTCAGCTCGACTCCCTGGCTCTTCTTCTTCTTCATCTGCCAGACTGAAGTTCCCACCTTCAGACCAATTAGTTATAATTTCCAAAATTCCAGGGTGTTTCGAGTTCTCGATTCGGACACGCTGCGTAATCAAAGCAATCCACTTGCTCCACATAGCATCGGTGGCGTGATGCGGAGAGGGCACCTTCTCTTTGAACATCCAGCTCAGCACTGGTAATCGGGGTGCCAGGAAGAGCTGTGCTTCAGTACCAATTACCTCTGAAGCTGCTCATATGCCTTCATAGGCCACTAAGATTTCCTTTTCCACAGGGGTGTAATTGACCTCAGAACCTCTGTAGCTTCGGCTCCAGAAACCCAGCGGTCGCCCTTGCGTCTCGCCAGGCACCTTTTGCCAGAGGCTCCAGGAGAGACCTTTATCTCCAGCTGCAGAGTAGAGTACATTCTTTACATCTGGTCCCATTCTGACTGGTCCAAGAGCCACGGCATGTGCAATCTCTTGCTTGATCTGCCTGAAAGCTTGCTGCTGTTCAGGACCCCATTGGAAATTGTTCTTTTTATGGGTCACAAAGTAAAGTGGGCTCACAATCTGGCTGTACTCTGGGATGTGCATCCTCCAGAAGCCTATGGCTCCCAGAAAAGCTTGGGTCTCCTTCCTGTTTGTTGGTGGAGCCATTGCTACAATCTTGTTGATTACAACTGTTGGTATCTGGCGCAGTCCATCTTGCCATTTCACCCCTAGGAACTGGATCTCTCAGGCAGGTCCCTTGACCTAACTCTTCTTGATGGCAAAACTGACCTTGAGGAGAATCTGGATGATCTTCTGTCCTTTCTCAAAAACTTCTTCTGCTGTGTCCCCCCACACAATGATGTCATCGATGTACTGGATGTGTTCTGGAGACTTACCCTTCTCTAGTGTGGCCTGAATCAGTCCATGGCAAATGGTTGGACTGTGTTTCCATCCCTGAGACAGTCGATTCCAGGTGTACTGAACGCCCCTCCAGGTGAAAGCAAACTGTGGCCTGCACTCTGCCGCTAAGGGAATGGAGAAAAATGCATTGGCAATGTCGATGGTGGCATACCACTTTGTTGTCTTGGCCTCCAGCTCGTGCTGGAACTCCAACATATCTGGCACAGCGGCACTCAACAGCGGCGTGACTTCATTTAAGCCACGATAGTCCACAGTCAGTCTCCATTCTCCATCAGATTTACGTACAGGCCAGATGGGGCTGTTGAAGGGTGAGTGTGTTCTACTAACCACCCCTTGGCTTTCCAACTTCTGGATCATCTTATGGATGGGGATCACAGCATCTTGGTTCATCCGATACTGTCGCCTGTGTACGGTTGTCGTGGCTATTGGCACTTCTTGATCTTTGACTCGCAGTAGTCCCACTATGGAAGGGTCTTCTGAGAGGCCAAGAAGGGCAGACGATTGCTTGGACTTCTCTTCAATCAGCATGGCTACACCAAACGCCCACCAGTAGCCCTTCGGGTCCTTGAAGTATCCTCTTCTTAGGTAGTCCATACCAAGGATGCAAGGGGCTTCTGGCCCTGTCACAATGGAATGCTTTTCCCGTTGGTCTCCTGTCAAGCTCATGTCGGTCTCTACCACTGACAACTCTTGAGACCCTCCTGTCACTCCAGAAATAGAAACAGTCTCGGTACTCTTATGCTCCCATGGCATTAAAGTACACTGGGCTCCAGTATCTATCAAAGCCTGGTATCTCTGAGGATCCGATGTGCCAGGCCATCGAACCCACACAGCCCAGTAAACCTGATTATCTTTCCTTCTCCTGGCAGAAGGCAGGGTCCCTCTACTGGTCTTGATCAGAGCATTTGTCACTGGACTTTGACTTTGGCTTCTTAGAGGCCTTTTTGTCATCGTTGAAGAGGACCTCCATCCTCTTGTGTTTCGGCGATTGCAGTTTCTTTTCTAAAAATTCTGTATCTACCACGTAGACAACTTTCTTGTCAGTGTCCTTTTGTTTCAGTTCCCTCACTCTAGCTTCGAGCTTGGAAGTGAGTTCACCATCCCACTTCTTCATTTTTTTCTCCTTTGCTACGTAGATATGCCCATAGTTGGTTACGTGATCGAGGCTTAGGGTTTTCTTTCCTTCGACATGTGACTGATGGAGACCGTGAGTGAGACCGAGACCAAGATCGAGGTCTAGGTCAAGGTCGTCTTCATCGATCCCGCCATGATCGTCCCATTGGCCTTTCTCTGTAATCTCTATAACTTCTGTCATCTCTGTCTCTAGGGTCATCCTCATATCTGGAGTATTCATGATCTCTCTCCATTCTTTCCCTATCATAGGTGGGTCAGTGCAGGGGATCAGAGGAGTCTTCCAGATTTTCCACTATGCTCCGTATCCAGGAACACATGGTGTCCACGCTTTGTTCGTCCATCTTTGGATGATATGCGGTTATCAAGCAGTAGGTATATGGTTTAGGGGCACCTTTAATTACCTTTTTCCACATCAGTTGTGTGAAGGGAACACTCTCTGGAACTTGGATGTCATAATAGTCTGGATCAGAATAGATGATCTCCAGCATGGTCAATTCCCATAGGTATTGGATACCTTCTTCCGCAGTGTTCCACTTTCTTGGAGATCTCGTCAGATACTCCTTAAATGGGTATCTTTCCCTCACAGCGTGGAGGATTCGGAGCCAAAGACTTGACACCTTTCCCATTTCTTGTTCTATGACATGATCTCAGGCAAGGGATCCCAATTGTTGTGCTTCATGACCTTCAATCACGTGACTATTAGCCCCATTGTCCCAGCATCGCACCAGCCAGGTGAGGATTTGTTCACCAGGCAAGCAAATGTAATCTCTTCGTAAATCTCGAATCTCTCTTGGGGTCAGTGATCATGTAATTTCACTTTCTCGCATTGTTTCCTGTCCATCTCTCCTACTTAGAATCTTTTCCACTTTCCTTTTTACTCTTGCACTCTTATGTGAAACCGCTCCCGCCTCCTCTTTTATGTCTCGTGTGGAGGTGGGGACTGAGCATGCCACGGGAATGAGCTTCTACATCGTTTGCCATACCTATTGGGTGGAGGTAGCGAGTAGTCTTTTGGGTGCTAAGGGCCTCATCCAATCATCCACGCCTCCAAGAGAAGGTTGAGTCTGGAGGGGTAGGGATAATTGTCCCTCAGGTTGAGGGGAACTCTTTAGCCCCTTCTTTACATCTTCTGAAACACTGAATGTGTAGTCAGGATATAAATCGTCAAGTGACAATATACCACAGGTCGTTTGTACTGTCTTTGAACTTTTTTCTCTTGATACCACTCTACTTTCCTTTGGACGCACCCCTAGTTCTTTTGGGTGCACCTCTTCTTTTGAAGTTGCTTCTTCCTCTCTGGCAGCTGCTTCTTCCTCTATTGTGGCCACTTCTTCTTTTCTTGCGGTCTCTCCTTCCTTTGTCACAGCCGCTTCTTCCTCTCTCGCAGCCGTTCCTTCATCCGTTGCTGTCGCTCCTTCCTCGCTTGCAGTCGCTCCTTCATCCATTGCTGCCGCTCCTTCGTCCACTACTTCCTGCATGGATGGGATAGGTCCTTCTACTCTTCCATCTTTTTCTCCTCTTTCTTCTTCTTCTGTGCGTTCCAGTTGTGGAGATGGGTCTGTAGGTTCTGCAGTCTCCCTTGTCCATGTCTTCTTTTTCTTTATAGGGGCAACCAATGACTTTCTGGTTTTTAGCTTGAGTCCCATTTCTAGTGGACTTAGTAGAAACGGCATTGACTTTAAGCTGTGTTTTGGCCCCACTTCCTGTAGACTCAATGGGAACACCACTGGTCTCAAGTGGCATAGTTTGAGCTCCTGTCCCAGCCTTAATCCATTGAAAGTGGTCTACAGCAGCTCGATAAGCACTAGCCAGGCCCCAACACAAAGCGGAGAATCGCATATTCGGATCCTCGTAGGAAAAACACCCTTCTGTTAAACAGCGGGCCATCTCACTAGAATCAAACATTTGTTCTGGCGTGAACTCCCAATTAATGCAAGGTGACACACGTCCTACTAATTTACTGAAATCTACCCAGGCTCCATGCCACCCGGGGACTGACCTGTCCGAAGCCCTTTCCAAAGTTCCAGCGAGTCCCTTTGAGGTGCGATCTTTCCTACAACAGGGAAAGCAATACAACACCATTCTTCCAATTTTAAAAACCACTTCCATTACCTCCATCAATAACAGTATCATTACAACACAATTTAGATAATAATTGGAGTCAGTTGTAACCATGGGGATCTCCTTTACCAGGCCTTTGATGTCGAAATTAAGAAAAGAAAAGTATTGGTAACATTCATCCTCTGGGCCTGGATGTTTCCCAATGGCATAGCCCAGGACAGGCACAAACATTGCCAAAATCAGAAAGGAAATGGGTAAAATGGCCCTTAAAAGGAGAACCCTTGTGCTATGGGACTGTCAGGCGATGCCGGTTTTGGGATCATTGTTATGGTTATCTTCGGAGCTCCTGCGGTAATGGTTAAAGAAGGCAGAGTTAGCACTTCCCATTGTTTACCTTTATTCTTTCTCCATGTTCCCAAACAAACCCCTGTTTATACAAACAAAGTTTTCTTGGCTGCTTTCCCGGTTATTGTTTTGTAAACAAAAACTGGGCTTGTCAGTTTTCCCGGACTCTGGTGGCATTCTCGGACTTTGTTCCAAAAACAATAGATTTGTTTACAAAACAAAACCTGAGCTTGGCTGTCTTCCCAGACAATATTTTCAAAACAGACCAAATTTAACCAAAACACTCAGCGTTCCCCGTACGGGCCACCAATGAAAAATGTGTGTCAGTTTGGCCTGGCTCTCTTGCCGAGTTTAAGCTGTCTCCTCCTCCCTCCTGCTCTCTCATGCAAGGGGAAAAAAAAAACAAACCACAGAAAAACCGAAAGAAGTCCGGACGAAATGGGATTATATCAAAAATATATATATTACATATATATTTACAATTATATATACAATTTGAATATATTGTACACCGATAGGGAGCTCCTGGGAGGAAAAAAAGGAAAAGGGAGGGGGAAACAGGGATAAAAAAACCCTAAAAACAAATATCCTCCAAATATATCCGTTAATAGAGAGCTAGCGAATAAATACAAAAAACCGAATTAAATACTTCCCTGAATGAGACAACAGAACCGTGCGAAGCACCAACCAACTCTCCCATGCCTCCCGGAGGGACCGGAGATAACAGCAGGTCTGAGCAGTCAGGCCCTGGCCTATACAAGCAAAGACCGTCTGCGGAGAGACCTGTCGCCTTCAGCCACTGGAAGAGAGAAGAGAGCGAGCTCTCTTATCTGCACCTTATTTATATGTTGTGTTATACTAAAGGATGATATGGAATACTTCCTTAGATTTCTGACTCCCGTTGCTAAGGAAGGTCTAAAAAATCCAAAAGCCAACCCACTACATTATCTGCTTTCCTCCCTGCCAGGAGGCGGCAACAATACACAGCCCAAGTGCTGCTGAGAGGCAGCAGCCAGAGCCCATCTTGGGGTGATGAGAAACACCTGTTTCCTGCTATCTCCAGGAAGTGCTGGGGTTATAGCTGCATCTCAGGGTGCAGCCACATGCTGACTGCTCTTACCCTCCGGTGGGAGCTCAGAGATGACAAATGCTTGTGGGAATTGCAGTTTTGAACATGTTGGGGTAGTCATCAGTGGTGGAGGATGGCTGTGGATTGCATCTCTGAACCTACCGCAGTAAGTCATCTTAGGAAATCCCCGACCATCCCTTCTGTAGCAAATGTAATGGGATTTGCTCTGAGCTCTGGCAGGTTTCTAATGTGGAGTCCTGCAGAATAATTGATTTCATATGTTGTTGAGAGTGTGTGTGCTGCTAACACCCTTGGAGTGCTTCAAAGCCTAGGCTGCAGGAACTAATGCTGTTTCTAGTGCTGCTTGTGGTGCTTCAGCCAAACATCAGCTCTCCTGTCTCTGAGCTGCCAGGAGGGCTGGACAGGGGCTGGCTGGGAGGTGGGGAGTTGAGCCACGCTGCTGCCAGCACATGGCCCTGCTCATGTTGCTCTACCCTCCTCCCCACAGGAAACAGGTTTTGGCTACCAAAGCTGAGGCTGAGAAGGATGGCGTGAAGGTCCCCACTACACTGGCCGAGTACTGCATCAAAACTAAAGTGCCTTCCAATGACAACAGTTCGGATTTGCTTTACGACGACTTGTACGATGATGACATTGATGACGAAGACGAGGAGGAGGAGGATGCCGACTGTTACGATGATGATGATTCTGGCAATGAGGAATCGTGACCTGCTCCCTCTATGCCCCTGTACTGCCCTGTCAACTCAGGCCAGAAGGGAGCAGTGGTAACCTAGCAGCAGTCCAGCAAAAAAGTGGTGGTGGGAGGGGGGGATCAAGAAAACTTTGTCTCCTGCTGTCTCCTGTTGTATGGATCTGTTTGCTCCTTTTTTATGGACCTCTTAGAGACCCTCCACAGAATGTCTGAATTCTTGCATTCTTAACCCTTTCATCACTGTATTATGATTTCTTTTTAAAAAAGAAACTTCATTTTCCACTTCTCTATGAAATACAGCGAAACAGGTTTGCTTGTGTTTAGATTCTTGAATTAAATTCAGTCTTGCATTGAGATGTTTAATGCATTTAAAGTTGGAACAAACCCATTGGAAGATGGATTTTCAGGTGTTCAAGTGCTGCATTTACTGGGAAGAGCAAATTGCCAGGGTTTAGCTACTCCATTTACAATAATAGCATGTGTACATTCATTTAGCCTTGTGATGGTGGCTTTTCCTTAATGAGGTGTGGGGTGGAGAGTGTAAAGCTACTGTGTGTTGAGCTTGATGGGATATTACTGAAAGGTACAGGAATCTGTTTAGCCTGTTCAAGGTAGGAAATAGCTGGCTCCTGGATCCCCAGAGGACACAATCAGCTTTGTCTCTGAAAAAGGCTTGTGATATGAACCCTAAAATATAAACACTTAACACTTCACATCTGTACAACTGAGCCCTGGGTTGCATTATTTATTTTTTTTCAGACTAGGTTGGGGTTGAAAAAGTTCCATTCTGTTGGAATCTGCTGCCAGCTGCCCCTCTAGCGAGGGAGGAAAACAGAAGTGTATCCCGCTGCCCAGTTGGTCAGCATTCATCCTGAACTTCTTTTTGGCCATGTGAGAGTCCCCTTCCCCAGTGCTCGCTAGTAGCCCTTGCTTCTTCCAGCCCAAGTGCAGTGCTGGCCTGAGCCTTTTTTCTGTTGCTTATGTAGGTCACCTGTTGGTAAATGCAGCTCTGCTGTAGCTCTGTAGGGTTGACAGAAGACAAAGCTCCCTTTGCTACCTGCCTGGGGCGGCCAGGCTGTCCCTGTGCCTGCAGTGGCTGCTGGGACATGGGGCAGAGGGGTGGATAGGTGCCGGGCTCTCCTCTGCCTGGCTGGCTGGGGCACGGGTGGATGTGTGCAGCCCTACAGGAGAAGGTTACACAGTGCTTTAAGGCTGGGAGAGAAAGCCAGCAGCAGGGTTTGACAGCAGCATGCTTCAGCTGATGCCCTGATCCTGTGTGCAGAATCCTCTTCCACAATCCCTCAGCACCTTCACCCTGTTGCAGTGTGCTCTTGTTCAGCTGTGGTGCAGTGCCCTGAATTCACCTTTCACGTGATCCTTGGATTGGCAGCCAGCCATGCCCTCTTGTGCTTAGCCCTGGCAGCTCCAGGAGGAGATTGGAGGTGCTGGCCCTGCTTGGGTGAGGCCCTCTGTTTTGACAGGTACAGAGGCAGTCACCCTGATAAGAACTGTAGGCTCGAGAGTAAACTTTGTTTTGTGATCAGCTTGGTGGCTGTGTCCCAGGATGAGATGAGAGTGAGCAAGATGTGCTGCCTGGAGAGAAGGGGAAGGCAGCCATTGGGGAGGGGAGGAAGGCCTGTGGGGTTCTGTTTGAAGCGAGCAAGGCAGATCTGTTTTCAAAATGTTGCTTGGCTGGGATTTGCTGCAGTAGGAACAGTCCCTACCCTGGGGTGTGTTAGTGTGCATCCCTCTACCCCTGGCAGAGTGAAGGCAGCCCAAGTGGTGAAACCTTGTCCCCGGTGCTCTATGTGATGGTCTGCCCTCCTGCTTGCTTGTTACCTGGAGAGGCAGCTGGACCCCTCCTAAAGCATCCCACATGGGCTCCTTCACGTCATCTTTCCATCAAGGACTAACTCAGTCCCTGGTGCTTTTTGGAGCCAGCAGCAGGGCTCCTCTGCATCTAGTTACAGTGTGGGGCACACCCCCATCCCCCAGATTCATACCAGCCCTGTGAGGGCAGTGCCAGAGTTAGAAAATGAGCCTCTGGCACTCCTGGATGCAGGACTGGTCTCAGGGCCCCACTGGGACAGGAACACAGGTCTCCAGCTTTGGGGGGCTGTTAGGGGCATGAAGGAGCAGAGTATGGCAACGCTGGCTGTGCTGATGACTTGGTTTGAAATTATACTGCATCTTTCAGAATTTCCCTTGTATTTTTTACCATCTTCACTGTATACTCTCCGGTGAGTTGTATTTTGAAGCTTGGTGTTGTAAGATGCATTATCATGACTCTTCTATTACCCTTTCTTAAAGACAAAAAGCAACCTATTTTGAGAGCTCTGACAGTAACCAGACTCATTTCTCTTCCCCACTGCCCTGTGCAGTGTCATTTCTTGTTGACTTGCTGGTTTCCTTTTTTGGGATACCAACTGAAATATGAGGGTATTGTGTTTGGGGTTTTGTTTGGTTTTTTTTTAAACTATTTAAGAAATTGTGGAAAAACATTTACCTGATCTTTGTATTCTGTTTTTTTTCTTAACCTTTTTCTCAGCTCAGCCAGTATTAGTGTTTACATTTGCAACTACCTGCCCTTTCAAATGCAGTTTTCAACCATTCTGAAAACAACAGGGTACACTAGATTTCTTAGTAGTTTTCTAAGCTGAAATCCTAGATGGTTTCCTTTTTTCTTCGGTATAATTTACCAGAAACAATTAACTGATGCATTTTTGTGTTGTCTTACCCTTCAGTAGTTATATTTTGTCTTTTCTGCACATCTGTCTACTAATAAAAATGTGAAATGAAAATATCCCAGTACTGTTACTTCCCTGTTATTTGAGTTGGTTTATTTGCATAGGTTAAAGCTTTGAATAACAGCTGTTCACAAATTCAGTGGTGCTCCAGTATCAATGCCTATACATATACATAAATATCTACAAGGTTATTGGAAAAATAAAGCTGCTGTTTGACAGCTGCCTACACCTAAGAGTAAAGAACAAACTGATTTGGAAAAGCACTTTGGCAAAAGGCCATGGGCTTTGCTGTTATATTTATTTATTCACCTTAAGTCAGCAAAGGAAAGAGCAGGGAGAAGATAGTTCATGGTGTCATATGACTGCAGCAGGGATGCAAGGACTTGGGGTAAAGGTGCTTCTGCCATGGGGCTGGGGTACTGCTGGTGGCCAGTTCCTTGGGAAGGCAGGAGCAGGACACTCCTGAAATGGTCAGACAAGGTGGGGGAAGCTTGTTTTTTGGGGCGAGGTGCTTTGACCTCATGCAGAAAAGTCAGAGTTACCGAAGTAATCACTGCCAACCACCCCTTTGGAGTGCTCGTCCTGCCTGGCGCATGCTGTTCCCCGATGGCTCAAGAGTGCAGAAGTTTTTGGTTTTGCAAGTGCTAAAATTAGCAGGACACATTACAGGCATTGCATTTGCTACAATCGACATTGTTGGCAGCACAGCAACTGCTGAGTCAAATGTGGTTGGGTGTTGCTGTTATGTTGAAACGGCCAAAGCGACATAGAATTTTCTTCCAAAGCAGGGACAGGATAGCAAGAAGGCTGGAAGATTTTTATTGCAACAGGTTGCAGACATTTATACTTTTCACACAACACACACGTCAACTTACTATTGGTGCCTTCATATAAACATACATCAGGCCATACATATGTCAATCTACTATTGGTGTCTTCATGTATAAATACATCAGGATTGGCTGCAAAATAGCAAACTCATGCTGACACAGCTTTTGTCGAGCCATCATGACCCAGCTACAGGAAGTCCGTTTCTGTCTTCCATCTTCTTCCTTTCTGAAGGTTGCCCACATTCCTCTGCATGCTGTGTGTTCTCCTCCTTTCAGGGGTATACTGTAATCTGGTTTATGTCTATTGCTTCGTCGATAAGTGCCAGGCTGCTGACAGACCTGCTGTCACCCCTGACAGTTGGGGCCTGAATGTTTCTGCTTCACAGCCATGCTGGAGGAATGGCGATGGCATTGCAGAGCTGCTTGCCTAGAGGAGTCTCCACATTGGGGAATGAAAATGAACAGGATGGTGCTGTCTGGGCCTTCTGACTGGAATCAGGCCTGCTTGTAGCTCCTGCCTGGCTTCTATAGCACCAGCCTGCCCTGAGCTGCCAGTAGCTTCCTAATCTAGCAGAAGGTGTTGTACCAAAGCCAGGACAAATGCTCCAAGCTGCCCTGCACTGGGCAAACCTGGCTGCCCCTTGTGCAGTGGTTGGGGTTTTTTGGGCGAAGTGGAGTGGGTTTTTTTCTCCATTTCCTTGATGTCCAAGTGCAGCAGAACAACCTTGGCTCTACCATCAGACTGTGAAACAGAGGCTTAGAGAGGAAATTTCTGCAGAAGAGCCCTGCTGGAGCTGACAGGATAAGGAAAGGGGAAAACATCCTGTTTAGGGTTGCCAGGGGAGGGAGGGGAGACAGTAAGTCCCCAACCTGCAGAAACATTTCAGGCCCCAAAACCAGTGGCAGTGGGACAGCAGCTGCCAAGGGCTTTCAGCAGCTGCTGAAGTTTGACCATTATCAAATGCCAGTGCAGTTCCTGTTGTGCTGCTCCAGAGGTAGAAGGAGGTCTGGGTGACTTCTTCCCAGCCAACTAGATCCCACAGAACCTGAGAGGTGATGAAAGTGTGACTAAGAAAAGTGGTCCTCATAGTAGAAACAATTTTTTTTTCCCTTGTAAGAAACAGATTTGGGAAGTGCAAAAAAAGCCCCTCACCTCTTGAATGGACACACATGGCTTCATATTTACCCACCTCCTCTGCTGCACAAGGCCTGGATGCTCAGGAGGATGAGCCTGGGGCAGGAGCTATCCCTCAGATGCCCTCACCACTGACCTTCCTCCTGGTGGATGCCATAGAATTCATGGGCAAAGCAAGGGAGGGCAGTGCTGCTGTGCTCCCTCCTTACCATTCCAGGCTGCTCCACAGGGCCAAAGACAGAGCACAATGCCAGAGGACAGCAAATGCCGAGACACAATGCTTGCAGCAGGAGTGCTCCCCAGGATCCCATCCCCACTGCAGCTGCCTATGAGCTCTCAGTACCAAGGTGCGCTCACCTTTGTCATGGTATTCAGCATCCCCTGCAGACCCATCTCCTGCTCTTACCCTCCCAGCAGGAGGAGGTATAAAAGGACAGGCTGTAAAAGCAAAACTGCTCGAGGCCTTTGAAAATGCAGACAAACACCAGTGACATGCTCAGATATTTATTAGGTGGAGGAAGGGCTAAAAAGAAATTAAACTCTTAAAACGTTCACCGCACTGGTGCAGAACAAGAAGGACCAGGAGTTGCCTCCAGGGTCTTGTTTTAAAAAAAAATGGGGAGGGACAAGTAAAGTTTTCATCAAGTAGCTGTGTCTTTCCTGGGCAGGGTGGCTCAAGGCAAAAAGAGGTAGAAGACAGAGCTTATACTTTTATTTAAGAAACCGCTACATAGTTTTTGCCTCTAATGATGGAAAGGAAGTTGCAGGACCCACTGAGCCATCCAAAGTCTCTTGCTAGAGAAAGAAAACAAAAACCCCAACACCAAAACACACAACCCCCCCCAACAAAAAATTCCAAACAAACAAAAAGCACAAAACAAAAAAAAAAGGCTTTTATTATTAAAAAATTGAAAAATAAAAAGGTGAGGCTGCAGCTCAGGGCCACAGTGTACAAACTGCCCATGAGAGTTCATCTTCCACAGCAGGAGGGAAGAGGGAGGAGATGAAAGAAAGGGGAAGACTCAAAAATTTTCTTTTTCCTTCCCCCCGCCCCTTTTTTATCTCTTTAAAGTAACAGCTATATTGGGGGCTGAGGACAGAAATCAAACCAACAGGACACATCTTGATTCTTTTTTTTTTTGGGGGGGGGGAAAGGCAGGTCTCCTTATTTGCCTGAATTTAGAACTGCATTAAATAAATGGGCTCCAGCTCCAAAAACATGGCACAGTTTGTCTTTCAACAGAGTTATAAAGCTTAAAAAAATGGAAGGATGCCCTGGTGCAGATGGGAAATTAATAAGAAGTTTTCCTACAAAGAAAATAAAACAGGCTGCAAGACGCAGAAAACCACATTTAGGCTCTATTACATTTACAAATACATACATAAATATATTACATACAATAGCAACTCAAAGAGGAAGCAGGCGAATCACATAGAGGATGGCTGGCTGGCTAGCTGCACTTCTCCCCGCACAGACATTTGGCTGAGCAGTTACTTCTATTAATTCTAGGAATGGGGTTTGGCTTTTTTATTTCTCTCTCTTTTTTTTTTTCTCTCTCCTCTCCTTTCATTCTCTCCCCCCTTCCCCGGTTTCAGATTTAGTTTGTCCAGTATGGAGAAGTGCCGTAGGTGGTTTTGGTAGCCTGAGATTTTTGCTGCATGGTGCTGGGTTGATTGCGTTGGCCAGATCCACCCTAGAAATTGGAAAGAAAGGAGAGATGAGCACCAGCACTCCCAGGAAAGCAAGCCTGTCCATACATCAGCAGAAGAGCTCCCACCCAACGCAGCAATGGATCTGTTTCTGCTCTGCAACATCTCTGCATCCTGCAATCCAGGACAGTCACAGAGAAACCAAGCAGAAGTGTGGGGACACACCATCCCACCACCTCCCACCCAAGACAGGTTCAAGGACAAGGACAAGGAAGGAGAGAAGCAGGACAGGACAACAAAGGAGCTCTCCCAAGATGAACGGAGGCGGTGCACCAGCCAAGGATGCAACACATTCAGAAAGAGAAGTCATTTCCTATTTCTGGATTCTAAAGCAGAACACTGTTTTTTCTGGGAACATTTATAGTGAGGAAAGGAAATACATGAGCTGGTAAAACCAAATCAGAAATTGGAGCCAACATGCAACCTGCAAGGGGATGCTTGATTTTTCCCCCAGAATTACAGTACAAGTGCTCACATCTTGCTCTCCTGCCACAGCCAGGGGACATCAATGCCTGCCTTGGCTTCAGACCTCACAGTCCATCTCTCCACACCCCACATTAGGATGGTCTCTTCACAGAATTACACAGCCTGGCTGAGGTTGGCAGGGACCTCTTGAGGTATCTTGTCCAATCCTTCTGCTCAAGCAGGGTCACCAGCTCAGGACCAGACAGCTCCAAGGATGGAGACTCCACAACCTCCCTGGGCAACCTGTGCCAGTGCTTTGTCACCATCCCAGTAAAAAAGTGTTTCCTGATGTTCAGAGGGAACCTCCTGTGTTTCAGCCTGTGCCCATTGCCTCTGGTCCTGTCACTGGGAACCACTGACAAGAGCCTAGCTCCATCCCTTCAGGTATATATATATATTGATGAAACCCCCCCCCGAGCCTTTTCCACTCCAGGATGAACAGTCCCAGCTCTCTCAGCCTTTACTGATAAGAGAGATGATCCAGTCCTTTCATCATCCTTGTGCTCCTTTGTTGGACTCTCCCATACATCCATGTTTGTCTTGTACTGGGGAGCCCAGAACTGGACACGGGACTCACCAATGACGAGCAGAAGGGAAGGATCACCTCCCTTAACCTGCTAGCAGCACTCCTCCTAATGCAGCCCAGGATCCCATTGGCCACCTTTGCAGCAAGGACACATTTTTGGCTCATGGTTAACTTGGTGTCCACTAGAACGCCCAGGGCCTATTCTGCCAAACTGCTTTGGCCCCTAGCATATACTGGTGCATGGGGTTGTTTCTCCCCAGGGGCAGGACTTGCCATTTCCCCTTGCTGAACTTAATGAGATTCCCTCCCCAAGCTGATCAACAGCATCGAGTCTATTAGTCTACAATTGCTGTCAAGGCCCTTTCCCAATGAGCAAAGCAAAAACCCCCAAGATCCTGTTGGGAATCTGCCCTCAGGCATACTGTAGATGTGGAAGGGGCTGACTTACCTGCCCATCTTGATGAAGGTGGTGATGCAGCATCTGGGAATGAGGCTGCTGATGTGCAGGGAGGATATGGAGAAACGGGGCTGGAGCATAACCCGGGGCAGCACCAGGGTTCAGGGGCCCAGTCGATCCGAGACCAGAGGGTAGGCTAAAAGGAGGTGGTGTGCCAGCATGGAATCCCTGCTTGTCAAATGTCTGTACAGGAGGTGAGGAGGACAGCATCAGAGACTGGTGTGAGCAGCCCAATGGTGACCAAACAAGAACAAGAGTGCCCCAGACACATCACCTGAAACTTTCACCAACCCCATGAGCATGCCAAGTTACACCTGAAAGCACTTCATCAGATGAGTTTCAGCTCCTTTTCTCATCCGTTCTTCTGCACTAATGCTTTCAATATTTTATTTCCACAGCTACTATGCCCTTTTTTTCCCTGACCTCTTTTTATTCAGTGGGACATGGGATGGCAGCAGCTGCCTGAAATTAGTCCTTCACACATTATGGGGGCTCAGGCTGGAATTACTTGACCTACCCAGGGCAGCCCAACAAAAACACAAGAACTACTTTTCCTCCCCCTGACTCACTTGCTTTGGGGGATACTTTTACCAAAAGCATTAGTGCTATCACACTTCATTTGCACCCAGGACATAGCACGTGTGGGGAAGCTTGGGCAGCATAGTGCTGCACCTATGTCAGCAGCTGCCATCAGGAGCTGACATGGCAGAAGCAGTGGCACAGAGGGCAAGACTCCTCTCCAACAGCAAACAGAGACAGCATAAGAAATGCCACAGCCTGTTGACCCTGAGACCAACTGGTCTGGGAACGGCCCTAGCCTCCTCCACAAGGGGAGCCATCAGCCTGGCCGCAGACCACAGGGGAGGAGGGTCCAGCATTACTCACCTGAGTCTTGTTATAGACTGAGCCGTTGATATCAGGCACACCCGTGTTACTTGAGGTCACAGAAACACCTGGAAAACAAAAAGCATCCACCAAGAATGGGAAAGTCAACCATCACCTAGCATGAGCCCCATGCTTTTCTCCCAGCACCTTTGGCAGCTTCAGTGGATGCACCTTTGTCTGCAACCACTGCACCCCACACCCTGCTGCTGGCCCACCCAATGGGGTTCTCCATGCTGTCAGAGTACTCCATATGGGAACAGAAGAAATGGCTCGGTTCCTCACTCCCACTGCAAAGCAGGAAACCAGTCCACTGGGATAAATCACCCACATTCACAACCCAGTGGTTACCACTTGGATTCAAATGCACTTCACCAGGCAGCAGCTGGCTGCACCAAACACTCATTTAAGCTCACAAAAAGGCAGCTTTCCCCTAAGATTAGGGGTGCATTTGGCTCTACTGTAGCATTCAAGAACTTTCCAGTAGTGCACTAAGCAATGAGACTCAGCATCTGCCACACATTTGAGCCCTTGTCCTTTTACATCCTGCAGAAGGGTGAGGTCCGCGATGCTCCTCTGCCCCAAGAAAATTAATATCACTGATTCAGGCTGGCTTCCACCTGGACAGTCTGGTGCCATAACAGGCTCAGAAACACTCACCAGCAAGGTGATTCTCAAACCAGCCACTTATTCAGTCTTATAAAGACTGGTTCTGATAATTTCACTTGGATCAGAATAAAATCGGTTGTTCCTTTGGCCAGTAAATCAGAGGACTGGGCTCAGAGGGTGCGCACTGCTCTATGGTTGTTCCCTTCCTAGGACATTGCTCCTTTTTGGATTGCTTCTCCACAGAGGAGAGCGTGATTACCTCTTGGCTGAAGACAGTGTTTCAAATGCACAGCAAATGCTTGGTATTTGCTTAAGTCCAAGGATGAACTAGTTAGCGTTAAGCAGTTAAGTACACACTTCTCAGGTCTAACCAGCATGTGCAGAATAAAGCTTTCATATGAGCTGTGTAAATTCTTCAGCCTTTACAGTCACAAAAGAAACATTTCCAGGCATGAAACAAGGCAATGAGTTACTGATGCCTTAAAATTTATAGAAGATTTTAGTATAGCTCATTAGTACTTTTAGCTCACTAAGTACCTTTGTACAAGATTTCTGAAAATGCTGTTTAACATTCCTTGTCAAGAATTTCAACAGACAAAAGATTTTAGCAAGGTGAAGAGCTACTCATCTGTAGAAATGTACTAAGAAAGAGACATGACAGTCACACCACTTGATATAAGTAGTCAAAGCTACCCAGAGGCCTTGAAGCCATTCAAAGGAGGACAGAGATGACGAGGAAGACAAAGATGAAGATAAAGGGGTGGACATTTTAGGACCACCGACTCAAATTCGGGAGGCAAAGGTGGTACTGTGGCAGGGATGGTTTGGGAAGTGGGTGTAACAGATGATGTAATGTCTAGATATTATAATATAAAAACTGTAGAACCTCTGTAATTCGGGGGTATACTTTGGAAATGATTCCTATGCACCCAGCATGCTGTAAATAAATGAGTGCTTTTTGCTTTCTAATACTCAAAAGAGTTTTAGAGAGTTATTTTCTGGCTTTTAGGCATCATTACAGGGTGTACAGACAGAAGCTAAACAGCCCAGAGATGTATGAAGTGCCCTGTTCAACTCTAACACACGGCTGCCTCAAGTGCCTACCAAGAAACTCAATCTAGTCTTCATTTTGCAGAGAACTATTTCAGCAACAGCATTCAACTGCTTAGGCTTCAAAAACACAGCACTGCTGCAGGATCGCTATATTCTTCAGCAAAAAAACTTTGGCAGAGGTAACAGCTCATCATTTCTCCAATGTATAATTGTGGACAAAGCTGCGCATCAGCCACACAAATCCTTGTGCAAAGTTCAGCCATGAGGTTTAGAAGGAACGCTTGGGCCATTATAAAGCATTTTGTATATGGGAGATGGAGAAACAGCTTGGATCATGACCCTGTTTAGAGTTGGCTGCTGTGTTGACTGTACAGCACTGGGAGTTGGCCCTACTAAATCCCAGTCAAGAGCAACCTCATGTTACCTTTCCCAGGTCCAGTGCCAGCAGATTTGTTTTGTGCTTGAGATGACACATTGTAGCCTCCTTTGCTGTAATCTCCAGCTGCCGCTCCCTGTGTTAAGTCATCATAGCCTGCCAGTGTGTACAAGACAAGGTGTTACAGTGAGCAAGCAGCTCTGCAGACATGCATGTGAAAAGCACAGTGGTAAGCATACCTGTTCCGTAGCCATGCTGCCCATAGCCACTTGCTTGCTGAAAAGGAGTCGAGGTGGTGTTAAGGTTGACTCCATGCTGTTTAGCAGATGCTGGAGGTACCTGGACAAAGGAAGGAAACAGAAGACTTTATCAGGGAACAGCACACAAAACACAAGCTCCCTCTGCCATCTAGTGGAGAAGTCACCTTCCCTTCACGTGGAAAATTCAATCTGGAGCACTGGGCTGACGAGGGACATGGCACTCACACTTCCAGAAGTAAATTGCTTTATGCAAGCCCCAAGTTTTCTGCCAGAGCTGCCCCTCTGATTGCAGCACAACCCTCTCTCAGAACAGGCTGCATATTTCTTTAGAATCATAGAATCATTAAGGTTGGAAAAGACCTCCAAGATCATCAAGTCCAACCTTCAACCAAACACCACAATGCCATTTAAACCATAGCACTAAGTGCCACATCCAGTCATTTCTTGAACACTTACGGGGATGGTGAATCCACTATCTCCCTGGGCAGCCCATTCCAATGCTTAACAACCCTTTCTGTGAAGAAATTCTTCCTGATGTCCAACTTGAACCTCCCCTGGTGCAGCTTGAGGCTATGTCCTCGTCCTGTCACTAGTTGCCTGGGAGAAGAGGCCAACCCCCACATGGCTACAACCTCCTTTAAGGTAGTTGTAGAGAGAATAAGGTCTCCCCTGAGCCTCCTTTTCTCCAGGCTAAACAATCCCAGCACCTTCAGCCGCTCCTCATAGGACTTACTTTCTAGACCCTTCGCCAGCTTCATTGCTCTTCTCTGGACCTGCTCCAGCACCTCAATTTCTTTCTTGCAGTGAGGGGCCCAGAACTGGACACAGCACTCGAGGTGTGGCCTCACCAGCTCTGAGTACAGGGGAAGAATCACTTCCCTGGACCTGTTGGCCACACTGTTCCTGATACAGGCCAGGATGCCATTGGCCTTCTTGACCACCTGGGCACATGCTGGCTCACGTTCAGCCAGCTGGTGACCAGCACCCCCAGGTCCTTTTCCACCAGGAAGCTTTCCAGCCACTTTGCCCTCAGCCTGTAGCACTGAAGGGGGTTGTTGTGACCCAAGTGCAGGACCCAGCACTTCGCCTTATTAAACCTCTTTCATACGCTGACTGTAAACAGCAAATTCTCACCCACAGAATCAAATGAAACATCAACTGCTGCCTGAGGCTGTTACATAAGACACAGTCCTACAGGGCCCTAAAATAGACTCATTTATCTTTCTGCTTGGAGCATCACCTCTTTTCAAATAACATTTTCTTTCCTGAGACTCCATGTTCTCTGACTTAATGGAATCTCCTCCATCCTCAAAAGGATTTCCTAGGCATTCTTGGCTCTTGATTCAACTTTGGGTCTCCCTTTGACTATCAAGAGGGTGCTACAGGCTTTCAGGAACACCAAGTCCATGAGCTGCAGCTGTCTGCTATTTATAGTGATCTGCACAGGAATGCATGAGTTCTGGACTTCTAAATTTCCTATTTTCTTGGGGAAGAGACTGCAGGTATTTTCTCATGCTTGCATGTTTTTGGAGATCCCTTGCAGACTGGGAAATATGACTCTACTCTGCTGTCATGAGACCCCACCTGGAGTACCATATCCAGTTCTGGGGCCCCCAGCACAAGAAAGACAGACTTGTCAGAGTGAGTTCAGAGGAGGGCCATGAAAATGATCAGAGAGATGGAACACCTCTCCCATGAAGAAAGGCTGAGAAAGTTGGGGTTGTTCAGCCTGGAGAAGAGAAGGCTCCAGGAATACCTTATTGTGGCCTTTCAATACTTAAAGGGAGCTTATAAGAAAGACACAGAAACATTTTCTACCAGGGTCTGTAGTGACAGGACAAGGGGAAATGGCTTTAAACTGAAAGAGGGTAGATTTAGATTGGACATAAGAAAGATGTTTTTTACGATTAGGGTGGTGAGACACTGGCACAGGTTGCCCAGAGAGGCTGTGGCTGCCCCATCCCTGGAAGTGTTCAAGGCCAGGCTGGATGGGGCTCTGAGCAACCTGGTCTAGTAAAAGGTGCCCCTGTTCATGACAGGGGTGTTGGAACTAGATGATCTTTAAGGTCCCTTCCGACCCAAACCATCCTGTGATTCTAAGATGTAGAAGGTTTGGGCTGGAGAGATCAAAACCAGAGAGGCACGCAGGGAGGGTTACAGTTTAGGCTGTCACACTTACGAACATGGTTGGCCCGTATTGGAATGCACTGGGTACACCGGGCACACCAGCATAATAAGGTAACCCAGTGTAGCTGTACCCTGGGGGCAGGGTCGGGTTGAGGAATGGCTGCTGAGTTGTATGGTGAGTCTGCGGCTGGTTCTGCTGCGGCTGGGCAAGCGTGGTAGTAGGAGCAGGGGAAGCAGAATCCCCACGGCCAAATTTTGTTATGTCACCTGCAAAAGAATGAACTAATCAGAAAAGCTATCAAAGCTACTCCAAAAGTGGAGAATTCAAAGGATTCAAAACCTCTGAATACAAGTAGACAACTACAGAAGAAGACACATCCTACACTTGAAAGCCTGCAGTTGTTCATGGGAAGCCTTCTCCCAGTCTCTGTTCCTGATGGCCACAGGGACATTGCCTGTTCGTGGCACAGAACTCTATGCCATAGCTAATCCATTGATAAAATGGAGATACCAATACTCACCTATCTCACACAGTCTGAGCAGATTCATTATATCATATCATTGCAATAAAACATGCTAAAAGCAAAAGTATGGCAAATAGCCAAAGAGTAAATAGTTGTTGGGTTAAAGTGTGACTCTCCTGGAGGTTAAACTGACTAGCAAAGTCTCATGGGCTGAAAGCAAGTTAGGATTTACAGGAAGTGATAGGTATATTTTTGTCAATGTCTGTTTGTCAAGCATGACTAGTTGTCTGGTTCCTCACACCACCACAGTTCTGGAGACAATAGCTGAAGGCCAAGAAAGCAAGACTTGCATCGTGGGTCACCTTTTTTAAGAAGTAGGAAAGGAAATTTGGTTATTACCCCAAAAGCAACCTCCTGAGAGAAATGATTATGCAGCAGAAAAACTCCTGAACACTTGCATTTTCTGGCAGCCTACAGAGCAGCATTGTTGAGGAAGAAGAGAACTGCTCACCAAGTGTTGAGGAAGAAGAGAACCGCTCACCAAGTTCACCTTGCTCTGCCATCCTGTCACGCAAGAAAAACAGCCTTTCGTCTTGCATGCAGCAAGCTCCAACAGAAACTCCGTGACATCCAGAACAAGTGGTGGATCAGTCTAGCTGAAAAAACTCAGTTATGTGCAGACACGGGTGATCACAGAGGATTCTATGAGGCTCTGAAAACAGCATACGGGCCTACATACCAAGTCCAAAGACCTCTACTCAGTGCAGATGGTCAAATGCTTCTGACAGATAAAACCTCCATTCTGAATCGATGGTCTGAACAGTTTCAGACTCTTTTCAGTACCAGCTGTGTAGTCCAAGACTCAGCTACTCAGTCCATCACACAACAACCGGTAAAGTATGAATTAGATGCTGCCCCCACTTTAGGAGAAACCCTTAAGGCCATACAGCAGGTGAAAATTGGCAAGGCAGCTGGGGTTGATGGAATTCCACCTGAAGTCTGGAAACATGGGGGCCTTGCACTCCATGCTAAATTTCATGAGTTTGTGGTGCGCTGTTGGGAACTAAGCGAACTACCATCAGACCTTCGTGATGCAGTCATCATCACTTTGTATAAGAAGAAAGGAGTTAAATCAGACTGCTCAAATTACCGAGGTATTACTCTGCTCTCAATTGCTGGCAAAATCCTGGCAAGAATACTCTTGAACAGATTAATACCCGCTATAGCAGAAGGAATTCTACCTGAAAGCCAATGTGGTTTCAGAGCCAACAGGAGTAACACAGACATGGTATTTGTTCTCAGACAACTGCAAGAGAAGTGTAGGGAACAGAACAAAGGTCTCTATGTAACCTTTGTTGATCTCACCAAGGCTTTCGATACTGTGAGCAGAAAAGGTCTATGGCAGATTTTGGAACGTTTAGGTTGTCCCCCCAAGTTCCTTAAAATGATCATCTCACTCCATGAGGATCAGCACGGCCAAGTCAGATATGGCAATGAACTTTCTGAGCCCTTTCTAATAACTAATGGTGTGAAACAAGGCTGCGTTCTCGCACCAACCCTATTCACAGTCTTTTTCAGCATGATGCTCCAAAGGGCCATGGCAGACCTCGATGATCAGGACGGTATCTACATTCGATACTGTACTGATGGAAGTCTGTTCAACCTAAGACGACTGAAGGCCCACACTAAGACCTTAAATCATCTTATCCAGGAGCTGCTTTATGCTGATGACGCCGCCCTTGTTGCACACACAGAAGCAACTCTGCAGCATTTAACATCCTGCTTTGCAGACGCTGCTGAGCTCTTTCGGCTGGAAGTCAGCTTAAAGAAGACAGAAGTTCTCTATCAATCTGCACCTCAGGAAGTCTTCCATCATCCCCATATCACCATTGGCCAATCAGAGCTCAAATCAGTCCAGCAGTTAATTTACCTAGGTAGCCTCATCTCCTCAGATGGTAAGATTGACGGAGAGATAGACAACAGGTTAGCAAAGGCATATAGTGCCTTCGGAAAACTCCATAAAAGAGTATGGCGAAATAAACATCTGAAGAAAAGTACAAAGATCAGTGTTTACAGAGCCATAGTGCTGTCTACTCTCTTATACGGATCTGAATCATGATTCACCACCACCTGGCGACTCCTAGAACGCTTCCATCAACGCTGTCTCCACACAATCCTAAACATCCACTGCTCAGATTATGTAATCAATACATCTGTTCTAGAACAAGCAGCAATCACAAGTATTGAGGCCATGTTGCTGAGAACACAGCTGCGTTGGGCAGGGCACATCTCAAGGATGAAGGACCACCACCTCCCTAAGATCTTGCTTTATGGTGAACTTGCCTCCGGCTGCCACAGGAGAGGAGCCCCAAAGAGAAGATACAAGGACTCCCTGAAACAACATCTCAGCCTTGGCCATATTGATCATCATAACTGGTCTACTCTGGCCTCCAATCGGGAAGTCTGGAGACACACTATCTATAACGCTGCTGACGCTTTTGAGAAAGCACGCAGGATCACTCTTGAGGAGAAAAGACAGCGCAGAAAGAATCGTGCCTTGCAGAGTGTACCACCTAGGTACACTGTGCCTTTTGCAGCCGGACATGTCTATCTCATATTGGCCTTTTTAGCCACCAACGCGCTTGCAACAAGCCTGGGTAGTGCCTTCCCAAATCTTCGTTCGCGAAACCTAGCCATGACAGAGCAACATGCTCACATGTTTTTAGGGAGGTAACATATATCACTCATTCCCAACTAGTATTCCTTTATGTTCGTTACCCAAAAGTATGACAACACTTAATATCATCGTTATAGGAATTATAACACCTATAGCTACAGTTTTAAGCTGTAATCAGATTGCAGTGAAAGAAAACCACTGGCTGAAAATCCTGGATGGCATTAACGTAATCTTTGCACAACGATAACTGAAGAGTAAGAGCAGAAATGACCAAGGGCTTCTTAGACCACGTGCTTTTGGGAATGAAGTCTATCAGATTTGAGAAGGGTGAGGGGGAGCCTGATAGGTGCAGCTCCTCCTGAGGAACACAGAAGTACTAAAATAGCAGTAACAAAGGAAAGCAAGCCAGTCAAATTTCAAGAAGAATGATCAAGCTATGGAATATTTTTCAAGCACCTGTATGTGCTTGGGAAGAACACTAGATGACACTACCATTTAAATTTGTAACAACTTTGCACTTACTCTCAAAGGTTATCCAACTTACTCCCAAGAACCTCCAAGTCACATATGAATTACTGACCAAAATCATGAAGAAAAATAAAATCAATAAAAGAAACTAATCAGTGTCAGAGTTGAGAGAGAGATACTCGCTTTTGTTTGGCTAGTTTGGACTGATGGGTTTAACTGCCTACAGAAGGGAAAAATGACTGCTCTTTCAACAACAGCAGGATGACCAGCACATCTCACTCACTATCCTCGTGTTTAAATAGCACTCACCTGAGTAGGGGTTGTTAACAAGGCTTCCATCTCTGCCTGTCAAGGTTGCAGGAGCAGGGAATGTAATTCCATAGTAATCCTTAGAAAAAGACAACATCATTTATCAATAGCTGAAACCAAAACAGAGCTGGACAACTCTTATGAACCCTGTATTACATGCATAAGAAAATTTTAAAAGGAAGAACTAAAGGAAGTTTGGGTAGCAGCTGACATCGCTTACAGCATAGCTGAAGATTTACCTGAATCCTCAACTTCAAAATAAACCTATTTTACAGACATTTTTAATATCATATGCAAATACTTAATCTCTTTATGGTAAATTAAAGGCAACAACTAAATGCTTACCCCTCCCAACCTTTAGCTCTGAGCTGTCATATTCCAGTGAGACTGTGCCTGGAAAAGCAACAGACCATCAGGGGCCAAAGACCTAGGGTCAGGCCAGGACCATAATCACAGATTGCATGTAGTCTAAAGGTTTTACCATGCCCTGTTTTCTAAAAGTAAAAAACATCAGCTAGGAAATCAGCACAAATACTAAAAAAACTGGTGAAAAAGAGTTACCACCTGATGACTGGAAAATTTAATTAAATTATGTTACAAGAGAACTCAGATCAGTAGTTTCCAAAGTGGAGTGTGCAAGAAAATCCATTGGGGTGCATGAAGAAATTGGGTTTGGTACCATTAATAAATAAGGTTTAAAAGAATTAAAAATAGTGCATGAAAATAAAAATTTGTTCTCATAATTTTTTTTTTATTTTCATGTATGGTTTATAACATACATATTAGTGCAATAGTATACATATATAATTTATAAATAAAAATATATTGGGAGTGCTCACAAATTTTTTACTGATGAGGTGGTGCAATCAAAAAAGGTGGAGACCACTGCCTTAGATCATTCTTCTATAGGAAGGTAAGACAGTCCTCACCCTAGAAAGCTCACACTTCAAGATGACAGGACATGCCAGCAAAACCAAAGCAGCATTTTGTCTCCAGTTTGGGACAAGAGAAAAGTTTGCCTTCCCCTCTTTGGGTAAACTCCACATGTGGGGCTGGTACTCTACTAAGTGATTTTCCTCCTAATTCTCATGGTTTTCTCCTTACCACCTCCAATCCATCAAGAATTAATACTTTAACTACTAAGATATTCATTTCCACACAATCTTCAACACTGGAAAAGCATCTTCCTCCTTCATACCCCTCTCTGCAAATTCCCCAGCACCTTCCACCTTGCTGCATTTCTGTGCATCCCTCCCCTGTCTCCTAAACCCAGTCCTCCATCCCTGAACATGAAACCATCCGGCAAAGATTTAGTATTGCAGGTACTTTCTGTAACTTGAAACAGTGACATATTTCATCATCCTTTCCTTCCCAGGTAATTCCACCTCAGCAACTCCAACGTGAATCACTTAACAAAACACAACCAAATTCCTAATGAAAGTCTTTGCAGGTTACACAAAAGCAGCACTCCCATCTCCTGAGGAACATCATAACACAAAAAGCAGATTTGGAGAAGAGATCTGAACAGGATTCAATGGACATAAACTAGAACTGACACGGTAGCATTTTCCCTCATATAAACCTGACAAAATATAACCAAATCTGCATGAGAACAGGGTCTAAGGATTGCAGTTATTTCCACTGCCCCTCAGGTGGGGGATGTGCTGGTATTGGCTGGGGTAGAGTTAATTTTCTTCCCAGTGGCTGGTATGGGGCTGTGTTTTGGAATTGTGATGAACACGGAGTTGATAATTATAGAAATGTTTTTGTTATTGCTGAGCAGGGCTTGCACAAAGCCCTGAACACCTGCCTGTCTGTGGGAAGCAGTGAATGAATTCCTTGTTTTGCTTTGCTTGTGCATGCGGCTTTTGCTTTCCGTATTAAAGTCTTTATCCCAACCCACAAGTTTTCTTGCTTTTACTCTTCTGATTCTCTCCCCAATTCCACTGGTGGGGGAGTGGGGGAGCAGCTGCATGGGGCTTGGTGCCTGACTGGGTTTAACCATGACAGGAAAACCACATCAGCACTGAATATCCCTATCCCACACACCTCTGCATATACACATTCAAAACAAAAATCATTAGAAAATACTAGTGCAAACCAGTTATCTTTACACTTCATGCCCACCCATAAGAAAACATCAGAAGAGATACTCTGCTCTTCAAACAACACAGCTATTTCCTGACCTACAGAAGGGATGCAGGAGAAGGTGCCTAAAGTCAAAACTGAAATATCAGGAAGAGACTCAAAATGGAAGACAGAAAAGGACTGAAAAATTATAAGTGATCTGATGTAATAGATGTAAGCTATACCAAACAGCTTGCTAGGTACCATGCACACCAGCTAAGGCATTTATAAGATCTCTACTACACAGTCAACCTGAAACAGACTAATAGAAAAGATAGCATATCCCAATGTAATACACACCAAAAATAAAACAAACAAACAAATCCAACCAAAACAAACAAAAAACCCAAAACACAACACAGTGAGAATTTACAGCATCAACATAGACATTAAGAAATTGTAAGTGTAGAAAAATCTTCAGAAGAATTACTCGAGGAGGAAAGAGTTAATGCTCGCTCAAGGAAGCTTTGCTGCCTGGGAAAAAAACATTTTCCCATGAATAATTTTATGTGTTTTCTCTTACTCCTGCCTGCCATGGAGGTTGACTCCCTGTTACAAGACAAGTTCTCACAGACATGCTTGAAGGCCCTGCAGGGGGGGCCAAGTGTGCTATAAAAAAGGCCCCGAGAGAACAAGAGCGGGCATTTTTTCATGCCCAGTGCTTAGCACCGTACTGTTACTGGTTTTGGCTTTCAGAAATAAAATTTTCTAAATAGCCTGGTATCTGGGGTACCTGCGTGCAATTTTTCCCTCACAGAAATTGAATTAAATTTAAAAAGATATGCACATACCCCTCCCCCAACTCACTGTATCAGCAGCCACCAGTACCTCTCACTACTGGAAGCTTCCCAGGAAGCAGTGACAACTTGCATTTGGGACTCTGTTCACTTTCACTTTCCAGATGTGAACAGACCAGTATGTCAAAGACAAATATTCCCAGGAGTTCCTGCATCCCATACACCTAATATTGCCTAATTTCTACAACAAATTCAAAGCACAATAAAAATACCCCAATATCTAAAACCACAAACATTGCATGAATAATCAATGAAAAAACCTTCACAACATTTATGCATGTATTTATAAATATCAACACACTGAGGAAAAACTGGGGGGAGGGGGAAATGACAGATGACCCCAAAAGCATTCTTTAAGATATTTGCAGAGAGGAAAAACCCTTCTACCAGCAAGGCTGCAGCTGCTATAGGGAAAGGTGGGACGAAAAAAAAAAGAAAAAAACCAACAAACTAAAAATGTTTGTCAATAACAAATAAAAGACAACATGCATTAACTAATATATACAAATAATAACAGAGCATAAAATAAGAAAAATAGATGTTGGTTGACTAACTTGAAAATAAAAACAAGCAAGGCCACTCACAAAAGAGACAAAAAGGAAACCCTGAAACACATCCCCAGTACAGCTACCCTAAAAGCCTCTGCTGCCACGCTTTCATCACTCGCTGAACCATAAGAGCACAGTGTGGAAAACTGCCAGGCTTGCTGTGTCAAAATGTGGAGAATTGATGAGACTAGTTGAGCAAGAACATGAGCTGAGCCACTTGCTTATCTTGTACCTGGCTTGCGCAAAGGCATTCCTAACAACTGAATGATGTCCAGGTGGAGGCCTCATAGCTCAGTGTTGTCTGAATGAAGCTAGAAAAACAACCACAGAAGCCTCACAAAGAGCACCCATGTCTCTCTACCAGACATTAGCCTCACACCCCCTTATCTACACATAACAAGCCTTGTTAGAAGCTTATAAAATATGACAGTCTCATCACCTCAAGATTATAAATCTGGTACTTTGCAAACAGTGGAAAGAAGAAACACCTCGTTAAGAGGAGACACTTCACTGATTGCTGGGCAGATTGACAGGTCTGACTCATTCTCCTTTCTCCATTAGCAGGGATGCCTCTTTAGGTAAGAAATTGCATTTACAGATGACACCCAGGTGTCATCTGTGTAAGCTTAATTAAATGTGAAGTTAAGCTTAGTGAACTGTGAATTGTCAACTTAGCTCAATTAATCATTGGCTAGCCTTAGGATATTTAGTGTTAACACAGCAAGTGCATTTATCAACAGCAATTCTGAATCTGTTATATCTGTCACCTCAATAAATTATCTATATTCAACTTTGCGAAGCTGTCTCAGTGAAAGTCTGTGGAGGGGCTCTGTTAGGCAAAAGTCAAATCCATACTCTTAACACACAGGAGCCAGACTTCCCCCCATACCCCGACAGCAGCCCTCAGGAGAAAGAAAGCTAAACTGAAAATGGAAATGCTGTCTAGATGATGATGATGATGAAAGGAAAGCCACCAAACCATATAAAGTTGGCTACCGAGCAGCACCCCAAGCACGCTCTTCACCCTCACCCACCACCAAACCTGACCAGGCTCCTGCCCAGCACCACCCGTACAGGACTCACAGCCCTACCTGCAGCATGGTGCCCCATTGCTCCTGCTCCTCCTGCTGGCTTTTGCCACCTGTGTCCCTGCGATGGCACCTTCCCCAAAGACAGCTTCCAGCTCCTCCAGGCCATGGCCCCCAGCCCACCACAGCCCTGCTACCACCAGCATACACCATTTGCCTTCGACCTCCTCCTCCACATCAACCTCCTACAGCAAGCTGTTGCCACTGCCCTCCACATCCTCCAGCACTTCTTTGCCGTCCTCAGCAGCCTCAGCACTCCCCAACACTGGGATGCCCAGTGAAACGGGAGACAGGCCTAAAAGAGTTAACTGAGATATCTTGGCTTGCTAAGAAACCCCAATACCTGTTTTACCAGAAGAACATTTTAGGAGCACTGGTTAATATCATGTTCTGTTCTGCTCACTGCACCAAAGGCCTTATTACAGAAAGAATAGGAGTAGTACACACATAGTAATAAATTAGGTAAACTAGACATTTGAATAAGATCTAGAAGGCCCAGAGCCAGGATTTTGCAAGCTTGAAGAATTCAGGTCACCTAATTGAAGTAGTCAAATTGAGGAAGATGTGCGTGGCGACCACCAGAAGGATGAAGGCTTGAGGAGAAGACCCCCACAGTAGAAGACTGTGCATGTCTGGAAAGACTCCGCCCAGAGACTAGCCTACTTATTAATATGTATAATAAATGATGTAACCATGTATCTAAAGTGTATAAAATGGCTTAGTTTTGCACTTTCAAGTCGAACAAGTTTGTCCAGCACGAACTGGCTTGTTCGCAACATTGAATAAATAAATACCTTGCTGCTTAAAGATTCAAAAGTCTCTGAGCAGTTTTTCGGACTGGGTTTTTCGGCATCAATTTGGCGACCGCAGCAGCACCCTCTCCATCTGGCTGCAGAATCCATCAGAGCTCAGGACTCCCTGGACGCGCCCCGGGTGAGTTTTACTTGGAGGGTCTCCCCTCTTCATCGGCTTACTGCGAGGGTGGACAAGGACTTGCTGCCTATTAATAAAAGGTATTTGTATATTACTTGGTTTAGGGTTTTGTTTGGTTTTGGAGTTCCCATAAGACAAAGACGGGACACTGTCTCACTGGGAGTAATGGAAAAGGATGTTTTTCCTGGGGTGATAACCCCTTAGAGCTGGTATGTTCCAGTTTTGTTTGTATTTGGCCAAATATTGTTTATTTTGAGGGAAACAAGGTATCTAAGTTTCCTTTTGGTTGTTCTTTTGTTTATGGTATTGGTTCCCTTAAGTTCATAACCAACCTATGAACTTGGGATTGGGGCTCTGCTATTGTGTTAATAGTTTTGTGTGTGTTTATTGTCATTTTGTGTTGTCTTGTTTGTTTTCGGAAAAGTTATTGTGTCCCTGATATACCTTGCTCACCTTGAAACATTCAGGAGCACATAGTTAAAGGTTATCATGCTAAGAATTGCTACATGGGAGGTAGTGTTGAACAGTTAACTATAAGCACACCACATTGGATAAGACCTAGAATTAAGATCTGTCCGTTTTGCAACTGTTGGTTATATGTATGAGCCTTGTGTAACAGATGTCAGGTTTGCCTCCCCGACAGACAATGCTGGGACAGAACCAGTGTGCGTATTGTAGAAAAGAGGGACACTGAAAGCAAGAATGCCCTGAATTAACAGGTGGAAATACAGGCACAGGAGGGGCTGTTGTTGCTTACAGAGTACCGAGTGGGGGGGGGGGGGGGGGAGCGGACCTGCCCCTAGGGGACCTGTTGGTAAAAATTAAGCTAGGGGAAGAAAAAAAATGAATTGGATTTTCTAATTGATAATGGGGCTATATTTTCTATTTCGAATCAAGAATTGATACCTAAAAGTGATAAGTTTGTTCAAGTCATGAGTGCAATTGGCCAATCAGAAAAGTCTTCTTTTTGAAACCCCTAAAGTTCAAAATTGGAAAACAAATGGGAGTGCACCAGTTTTTGTATTTACCAAATTCACCCAAACCCCTATTGGGCAGAGACCTACTAGAAAATCTGGGAGCTGCAACAGAATTCAAACAAGGTAAAATTGAATTTAAGGTAAAGGAAGAACAATTAATAGCAGCTCTGAGTTTAGCAATGAGCTATGTGGAGCCAAACCAGGATAATTCAAATATCAATCAAATTTTAGAACAGGTATGTCCAGGAATTTGGGCTACTGACACACCAGGAAAGTCGAAATGGGCAGCTCCCATTCAAATAGAATTACAACCGAGAGCAAACCCAGTAATTAGGAAGCAATATGCACTGAGGCTAGAAGATAGAAAAGGAATTGAACCAATAATAGATAACTTCTTGAAGTTAGGGCTTTTGGTAGAGTGTGAATCAGATTTCAACACCTCAATTTTAACAGTCAAGAAACCAAATGGAACATATAGGTTGTTTCAGGATTTAAGAGCAGTAAATAAAATAGCTAAAACATACATGCAACTGTTGCAAACCTATATACCCTCTTAACAAAATTAAAAGAAAATCTAATTTGGTTCACGGTATTAGACTTAAAAGATGCCTTTTTCTGCCTTCCCTTAACACAGGAAAGTCAAAGGATATTTGCCTTCGAGTGGGAAAATCCCACCACTGGAAGGAAAACTGAGCTCATTTGGACAGTGTTACCTCAAGGGTTCAAAAATATTCCCACAATTTTTGGAAATCAATTAGCTAAAGAATTGGAACAATGGCAGTCACCACCCGGAGAGGGTGTACTTTTACAATATGTGGATGATCTATTGATTGCTACTGAAAAACAAGAAGAATGTGTCCAATGGACAGTAAACCTCTTAAACATTTTGGGCCTGAATGGGTATTGAGTCTCTCAACAGAAAGCACAGCTGGTACAGAAAGAAGTGGTGAATCTGGGATATGAAGTATCTGGGGGACAACGATCTCTGGGGACAACGAGAAAGGAAGCCATCTGCCAGACATCCAAACTACAAACGATGAGAGATCTTCGAACCTTTCTAGGAATGACAGGTTGGTGTCATTTATGGATATATCAGTATGGACTAATTGCAAAACCTTTATATGACCTGCTGAAAATAACTAAGGGCAACCTAGTCTGGACCCCTGAAGCAAGTGGAGCCTTCAACCGACTGAAGCGAGAGCTCATGAGGGCTCTGGTGCTGGGATTGCCTGACGTGACGAAGCCCTTCTGGTTGTTCTCACATGAACGACAAGGAATGGCTCTAGGGATCCTGGCTCAACAACTAGGGCCATATAAAAAAGCAGTAGCCTACTTCTCCAAACAATTGGACGAGGTAAGCAAAGGATGGCCCACTTGCCTAAGGGCAGTAGCAGCAGTGATCATAAATATAGAAGAAGCCAGGCAATTTACAATGGGACAGAAAATGACTGTGTTGGTGTCCCATACAGTGTCAGCAGTACTGGAACAGAAAGGAAATAATTGGCTGTCACCCTCCTGACTTCTGAAATATCAGGCAATCCTTGCTGAATCAGATGATATAATCATTAAGGTGACTAATATTGTCAACCCAGCTTCATTCCTAGAAGGAAGATTCTCAACTGAACCTGTCATGCATGACTGTCTGGAAACCATTGAAACAGTGTATTCCATTTGCCCGGACCTCAAAAGAAGAACCACTCCTGGACGCAGAAGACTGGTTTACTGATGGCAGCAGTTTCATAAGACAAGGTGTGAGGATGGCTGGGTATGCTGTGACCACCACTACTGAGGTAATCGAATCAAATCCTCAGCCCAGAAAACAGAACTGATAGCTCTCATTCAAGCTTTAGAATTGGAAGAAGGAAAACAAATTAACATTTGGACTGACTCCAAATATGCCTTTGGCATAGTTCATGCTCATGGAGCAATTTGGAAAGAAAGAGGACTTTTAACTGCTCAAGGAGAAGTTGTGAAATATACTGCAGAAACTCTACAATTACTAGAAGCTGTACAACTCCCCTCTCAGGTGGCAATTATACACTGCCGAGGACACCTGAAAGGTAACACTGTCCCAGAGGTAGGTAACAGAAAAGCTGACAGTGAAGCCAGGCAAGCTGCTGAAAAGAGCAAAGAAGTACAAGTAGTAGATAAATGGATACATGAAAATGGAGGTAAACTGTTAGAAAATGGGTGGGGTCAACAAAAAATAGGTCAGTTAATATTACCAGAAAAATTAGTGCAGCAATTTGTAAAAGCAGAACATGATAAGACTCATTGGGGCTTGGGCTCACTCTATCAGCATTTAAGGACCAGAGTGGCAGGACCAAATTTATTTACCACAATAGAGCAAGTCACATCCCAATGCGAACTTTGTCTGAAAAATAACCCAAATACTGGAACAAAAATACACCAAGGGGCAATAAACAGAGGATGTTTCCTAGGTGAAATTTGGCAAATTGATTTCTCTGAGCTCCCAAGAAAAGGGGGAGGTTCTGTTATCTCTTAGTTTTGACTGACACATTTTCTGAATGGCCTGAAGCTTTCCCATGTAGAACAAATGAATCAAGAGAAGTGGTTGAACGAGATTATACCACGGTTTGGAGTGCCTAAGAGCATCTCTTCAGATAGAGGTTCACACTTTTGTGCACGAACTGTACAAGCAATAAGTAAAGCACTAAAAATCAATTGGCAACTGCATACACCCTACAGACCCCAAGCAAGTGGGCAAGTGGAAAAGATGAACCATTTCAATAAACAACAAATAGCTAAAATCTGTCAAGAAACAAATTTGTATTGGTACCAAGCTTTACCTATTGCTTTAATTTGAATCAGGGTCAAACCATGGTCTAAAGAAAAGCTAAGTCCATTTGAAATTCTGTATGGGAGACCTTATGGAATGAACAATATTAACAGTGAAGCTTTGGATCAGATAGGCAATCAATATATTTATGATTGTGTTATAACTGTGGGGAAACAACTAAATAAGAATTCTACTGTGGTGTTGAAAAATCAGATTAAACAACCTGATTGTAAAGCACATCCATTCACTTCTGGTGATTGGGTATATGTTAAGAATTTTTCAGGAGACCCTCTGCAAGAAAAGTGGGATGGACCTTTCCAAGTGTTGCTGACCACATTCACAGCAGTCCTGATAAAAGAACAACCCACTTGGATTCACTATTACCGAGTCAAGAGAGCCCCTGAGAAACCATGGACCTCAGAAGCCATAGGACCAATCACTCTCAAGTTCACCCGACTCTGACTACTGGGATCTTATTAAATATGGTGACTATAACCTGGGCTGGATCATTAGAGTGACCATGGTCTCAACCCCATATTGGGCATGCCGATTCTATAGGAAAAGATCTTTCAAGAGATTACAAATGGAATAATTTTTGTCTCTATAACTTTACTAAAATAATAAGCTGTTATTTTAACTATACAATTCCAATAACTACTGGGCAATTAATTGAAAATGATTATTTGTTGTATCATGATGTACCTAAATTACAAATAGGGATGGATATCAGTCTCTTCCAGAAGATGCTCGAACACCCAGATATAGAAAAGATACAGAAAGCAGGAGAACATCATTGTTGGGATATTTTTCTGGGATACTCCCCCATGGCCTCTCAAGTATTCCATTTCCTAATGCATCCAGTCTTAGTATTGGTGAGTGCCGTTGCATTGTTATCATTACTCAATTTATGGCTGTAGTATAAATTAAGTACCATAATCAAAAGAGTGCAAATAATATGAGCAATTATGAAAATCTACCAAAACTCTTTGCCTTTGAAATTTGACGAAAGAATTTGCAAGTCATAAGAAAAGGGGGAAAATGAAACAGGAGCCAGACCTAAAAGAGTTAACTGAGATATCTTGGCCTGCTAAGAAACCCCAATACCTGTTTTGCCAGAACATTTTAGGAGCACTGGTTAATATCATGTTCTGTTCTGCTCACTGCACCAAAGGCCTTATTATAGAAAGGAGTAGTACACTCATAGTAATAAATTAGGTAAACTAGACGTTTGAATAAGATCTAGAAGGCCCAGAGCCAGGATTCTGCAAACTTGAAGAATTCAGGTCATCTAATCGAAGTGGTCAAATTGAGGAAGACGTGTGTGGCAACCACCAGAGGGATGAAGGCTTGAGGAGAAGACCCCCAGAGTAGAAGACTGTGCATGCCTTGAAAGACTCCATCCGGAGACTAGCCTACTTATTAATATGTATAATAAATGATGTAACCATGTATCTAAAGTGTATAAAATGGCTTAGTTTTGCACTTTCAAGTCAAACAAGTTTGTCCAGCACGAGCTGGCTTGTTCCCAATGTTGAATAAACAAATACCTTGCTACTTAAAGATACAAAAGTCTCTGAGCAGTTTTTCGGACCGGGTTTTTCGTCATCACCAGGCATGGCAGGACCTCCTCAAAAACCTCCACCATTGCATCCACCACCTGGAGCAACGCGTGCCAGCCAATGGTATGCTCTTTGAAGACCTCACAACCTGCTGTTCTCAGCATCAACCAATACTTCCGGCTCATCCAGGACTTCATCCGCACCCACAACAACAGTGCCTGCCCCTGGGACCAAGTTCACCTCAAAGCTTGCATCTGCTTCAAAAGCATGGACACATTCATATGTCAGATGAAGAGTCAACCTGCTCCTGCCCCCCACCAAACACACCTGTGTCAAATGCCCATTTCCAGCCAACATCAGTAGCCACAGATTTAGTGGAGGCAACAGCAGCCAGGGCTGGGATTGTTCAGCACCACTCGCACCTTTTCCAGTCAGGAACCTGTGCCAACAAGGAAACAGGCAGGATCATGGTGAAACCGGGACCAGTCTGTGACATAACCCATGCACCAGAGAAAATTGCTGTGCTGTACAGAGCAGAAAGGGAGAAGGAGGTCATCATACATGTATCTGACAGGCAAAGACAGGGTCTCCGCAGACAGGCGGGGATGAGCCTCCCTCCTGCAGCCCATCCTACTGATGCTTCCTGCCTTGGTTGAAGGCTCCGGACAGCAGGCCACTCTCAGGGACCCACCACAGTCCTCCAAGTCCAAAGGCATCTCCTGCTGATGCTGGACTTTTTCTTAGTAGCTGGTACAGTGCTGCTTTTAATTCAGTGTGAGAAACTGTTGATAACACGCTGATGTTTTGGTTGTTGCTAAGTAGCGCTTACCCCAAGTCAAGGACTTGTTTCATGCTCTGTCAGTGAGCAGGTGCACAAAAATCTGTCAGGTAGCATGGCCAGGACAGCTGATCTTAACTGGCCAAAAGGATATTCCATACCATAAAATGTCATGCCTGGTATATAGAATCATACAATGGTTTGAGTTGGAAGGGACCTTAAAGATCATCTAGTTCCAACCCCCTCTGCCATGGGCAGGGACACCTTTCACTAGACCAGGTTGCTCAGAGCCCTATCCAACCTGTCCTTGAACACTTCCAGGGATGGGGCATCAACAACTTCTCTGGGCAACCTGTGCCAGTACCTCACCAACTTCACAGTGAAGAATTTCTTCCTACAATCCAATCTAAACCTACCCTCTTTCAACTTAAAGCTGACAAAGATGTTAAACAGCACTGGTCTCAATACTGACTCCCAAGGAACACCACCCATCGCTGGTCTCTACTTGGACATTGAGCCCTTGACAGCAACTCTTTGAATGTGACCATCCAGCCAAGTCTTTCTTTTATCACCAATGTAACTATAGAAGCCTTTTTTTGTTACCCTTGATGTCCTTGGCCAGATTTACTTTTGCCAGTGCTTTAGCTTTCCTAACCTGATCCCTGGCTGCTTGGACAACCTCTCTGTATTCCTCCCAGGCTACCTGTCTCTGCTTCCATCCTCTGTAGCCTTCTCTTTTGTGTTTAAGTTTGTCCAGGAACTCCTTGTTCATCCACACAGGTCTCCTGGCATTTTTGCCTGACTTCCCCTCTGTAGGGATGCATTGCTCCTGAGCTTGGAGGAGACAATCCTTGAACATCAAACAGCTCTCTTAGGCCCCTCTTCCTTCCAGGGCTTTATCCTATGACACTACCAAAAAGATCCCTGAAGAGGCCAAAGTCTGCTCTCCTGAAGTCCAGGATAGCGAGCTTGCTGTGCGTCCTCCTCACTGCCCTAAGGATCTCGAACTCCACCATTTCATGGTCACTGCAGCCTGGGCTGCCCTTGAGCTTCACAGTCCCCACCAGTCCCTCCTTGTTGGTGAGAACAAGGTCCAGCATATCACCTCTCCTCATTGGCTCCTCTATCACTTGGAGAAGGAAGTTGTCATCAATGCATTCCAGTAAATTCCTGGATTGCTTATGCCCTTCTGTGGTGCCCCCCTCCAGCAGATATTGGGGTGGTTGAAGTCGTCCTCCCTCCATGAGGACCAGGGCTTGTGAATGTGAGACTGCAATGGAGAAAGATATCCAATACCTGAGGGAATTAGCCAAGCAAAAAATTATTTACTATGACCTGGACAATGCATAATCCCCCATAGATCCAAAGTCCTGTGACTACAACCCATGTGGAAGAAATGTGTACAGAGCGCACCAACTGTGCATGCCAACCCATTGGCAACGTTAATCTGGAAAGACAATACACCACTAAAAATGGACGAAGCAGTTCACCATCTCTGGGAATATGAAGACAGTATTTCTTCCTCCCTCATCTCACCTGTAGACAAACTGTCCAATTGTGGTGGGTTGACCTTGGCTGGATGCCAGGTGCCCACCCAACCGCTCTATCACTCCCCTTCCCAGCTGGACAGAGGAGAGAGTAAGGTGGAAAAAACAACTCGTGGGTTGGGATAAGGTAGTTTATTTAAAGCAAAAAGTAAAGCGAAGCTTGCGTGTGCAGAAGTGAAAGATAGCAGCGTTTATTCTCTACTTCCCATGAGCAGCGATGGTCAGCCACTCCTGAGAAGCAGGGCTTGGGTACACATGACGGTTCCTCAGCAGGCAGCCATTAGACAATGAATGCCCCCCTCCTGTTCCATACCTCAACTTTTACATCTGAGCTGATGTCCGATGGTATAGAATGTCCCTTTGATCAGTTTGGGTCAACTGGCCTGGCTATGTCCCTTCCCAGGATCTTGCCCTCAACTAAGGAAGGAATGTTACAGTGCTGATGCTGTGCTCAGCAGTAGCCAAAACACTGGTGTGTTATCAACACCCTTCTAGCTGCCAATGCAAAGCACAGCTCTGTGAGGGCTGCTGTGGGGAAATGAACTCCATCTCAGCCAGACCCAATACATCGATAAACTGACCTGGGAGTTCCAGCAATTCAGAGGGTTATCGCAGAATTGGTAAGGTTGGAAGTGACCACCGGTGGGGTCATCTGGTTCAACCTCCCCATTCAAGCAGGATTCTCCTAGAGTACATTGCATAAGATTGCATCCAGATGGTTCTTGAATATTTCCAGTGAGGAAGACTCCATGCCCTCTCTGGGCAACCTGCTCCAGTGCGCAGTGACCCGCACAGTAAAGTTCTTCCTCATATTCAGGTGGAACTTTCTGTGCATCAGTTTCTGCCCATTGCCTCTTGTCCTATTGCTGGGCACCACCAAGAAGAGCCTGGTTCCATCTTCTTGACACCTCCTTTCAGATACTGATAGACACTGATGAGGTCCCCTCTCAGTAATCTCTACTTGAGGCTGAACAGGCCCAACTACCTCAGCCTTTCCTCATAAGAGAGGTGCTCCAGTCCCTTAATCATCTTCGTAGCCTCTGCTGCACTCACTCCAGGAGCTCCATGTCTCTCATGTACAGAGGAGCCCAGAACTGGACGCAGCACTCCAGATGCAGCATCACCAGGGCTGAATAGAGGGGCAGGATCACCTCCCTCGCTCTGCTGGCAATGCTCTTCCTAATGCACCCCAGGATCCCATTGGCCTTCTTGGCCACCACAGCACACTGCTGGCTCATGGACAGCTTGTTGTCCACCAGGACCTTCTCCACAGAGTGGCTTTCCAGCAGGTTGGCCCCCAGCCTGTACTGGTGCCTGGGGCTATTCTTGCCCAGGTGCGGGCCCCTGCACTTTGCCTTTGTTGAATTTTAGACAGTTCCTCTCTACCCATCTCTCCAACCTGTCGAGGTCCTTCTGAAGGGCTGCACAGCCCTCTGGGGTATCAGCCGCTCCTCCCAGCTCTGTGTCGTCAGCGAACTTGATGAGGAAGCATCTGCCCCTTCAGTCAAGTAATTGATGAATAATTTAAACAATACTGGGACCAGTATTAAAGCTTAGGGGACACCACTAGTGACTGGCCTCCAACTAGACTCTGTACCGCTGATCACGATCCTCTGGGATCTGCTGTTCAGACAGATCTCAATGCACCTCACTGTCCACTCATCCAGTCCACACTTCCTGAGTTTGCCTATGAGGATGTTTTGAGAGACAGTGTCGAAAGCCTTGATGAAGTCCAGGTAGACACTGTCCACTGATCTCCCCTCAGCCACCCAGGTAGTTGTTTCATTGTAGAAGGCAATCAGCTTGGTCAAGCATGATTTACCTTTAGTGAATTCATGTTGACTGCTCTTGATAACCTTCTTGTCTTCCATTGGATAGAGATTGCCTCCAGAACGAGGCGCTCCATCACCTTTCCAGGAATAGAGGTGAGGCTGACTGGCTGGTAGTTCCCTGGGTCTTCCTTCTTGCCCTTTCTGAAGACCAGGGTGACATTTGCTTTCTTCCAGTCCCCAGGCACCTCTCCTGATCATCACCACCCTTCAAAGATGATCGTGAGTGGCCTCACTATGGTGTCCGCCAGCTCTCTCAGCACTCATGGGTGCATCCCGTCAGGGCCCATGGACTTGTGGATGCCAAATTTTCCTAGGAATTCTCTAACCCGATCCTCCTTGACCAAGGGAAAGTCTTCCTTCCAACATTCCTTTACCCTGGTCTCCTGGGTCAGAGATTCCTGAGGTCTGGTCTTGTAGGTGCAGACTGATGCAAAGGCGTCGTTTAGTAACTTTCTCTGCATCCTCTGTTATCAGATTCCCCCCTGGATTTAGTAACAGGTGCACATTATCCTTAGTTTCCCTTTTGTTATTGATGTCTTTGAAGAAGCCCTTCTTGCTGTCCTTGACATCCTTGGCCAGATTTAATTCCAGATGGGCCTTGGCCTTCCTCGTCTCATTTTTACTTACTCTGACAACCTCTCTATATTCATTCCAAGTGGCCAGACCCTGCTTCCATCTCCTGCGTATTTCCTGCTTATGCTTGAGTAATGGTGGGAGTTCCTTGTTCATTCATGCAGGTCTCTTGCCCCCTTTGCCCAACTTCTTACTGATCATGATGCACCGTTCTTGATCCTGGAGGAAGGGATGCTTGAATACTGACCAGCTCTCTTGGACCTCTCTTCCCTGCAGGGCCTATTCCCATGGGATTCTTCCAAGAAGATCCCTGAAGAGGCTAAATTTAGCTCTCCTGAAGTCCATGGTTGCAATCTTACTTGCTGTCCTACTTCTTCCTCACATGATACTGAACTCCCCAGTCTCATGGTCACTGCAGCCAAGGTTGCTCCCAACCTTCACATCTCCAGCAAGGCCTTCCTTGTATAAGGTTAAGCAGCTTGTTGGTTCCTCCACCATCTGTGTCAAGAAGTCATCAATGTTTTCCAGCAACCTCCTGGACTGCTTGTGCTTTGCTGTGTTGCTTCGCCCTGTACGGGGCTGTATTTCAGCAACTGACAGCAGATGTCCTTTCATCCTTGAGAGAGTATATAGAAGGTACAAACCATGGGATACCCTGTGGTTTTACTTGTGGGACTATGGAGAGGGTATGAGGAAGTGGGATGGAAAACCTACCTCGACCCTAGAGGTACGGGTGCAGGAATTGCAGGGAAAACCAGCACAAATGGGGGTTCATCCAGGAAAGTTGTTGCTCCAGGGGACAGATTCCCAGGCAGAATGGAAGGGCTGAGTTCACAACTAATTCTATGGAATGAAGTTCTAATCCATTTCTACAAGAACTAAGTGGAGAATCCTGTGATCAGTATTAGAGAGGCCCTGCCTCCAACCAGGTGAAAGAGAGGGACAACTGGGTTTACTAGACTGCGTGGACATCCAAAAATCCATAGCCATCAGTTTGATGGCCTGGAACATCGGACTGACAGGAGTATAAGGCTCTAGGTAGATACCATTGCACAGTGTACCCTAATGCCATCAAGCTATGGCAAGTTAAATGTGAGTCAGCAGTGTGCCCTGGGCAGCCAAAAGGGTCAACCATGTCCTAGGGAGCATCAGGCACAGCATCGCCAGCTGGTCAAAGGAGGGAATTGTCCCGCTCTACTTTGCGCGGCCTCACCTCAAGTCCTGTGTGCAGTTTTGGGAGCCACAATATAAGAAAGATATTAAGCTATTAGAGAGTATCCAAAGGAGGGCAACGAAGATGGTGAAGAACCTTGAGGGGAAGCTACACAATGAGCAGCTGAGGTCACTTGGTTTGTTCAGCCTGGAGAAGAGATGGGAGACCTCACAGTTGACTACAACTTCCTCATGAGGGGAAGTGGAGGGGCAGACACTGATCCCTTCTCTCTGGTGACCAGTGACAGGACCTGAGGCAATGGCCTGAAGTTGTGTCAGGGAAGGTTTAGGTTGGATATTAGGAAAAGGTTCTTCCTCCAGAGGGTGGTCGGGCACTGGAACAGCCCCAGGCCCGCCAGAGTTCAAGAAACATTTGGACAACACTCTCAGGCACATGGTGGGATTCTTGGGGCTGTCCTGTGCAGGGGCCAGGAGCTGGACTTTGATGATCCTTGTGGGTCTCTTCCAACTTGGGATATTCTATGATTCTATAAAGGTGCAGAAGCTATTTCTATTTCTGGAATGACAGGGGGATCCCAACAGCTGAATGTATTGGAGGCTGAAATCAGCCTGACTTGGAATGAGTGGCAAAAGCACCCCACTGTGACTGGACCAGAGGCTCTGTGCGTTCTTGGAATAAACTACCTCAGCAGAGGGCATTTCAAGGACTCAAAAGGGTACTGGTGGACTTTCAGTATAGCTGCCCTGGAGACAGAGGAAAGTTAGCAGCTGTTTACCTTGCCTGGTCTCTCAGAGGACCCTTCTGTTTTGGGGTTGCTGAAGGTTGAAGAACAAGTGACAATCACTACCACAAGAGTGCACCAGCCACAATATCACACCAATCGAGACTCCATGATTTCCATCCATAAGCTGATTCATCAACTGGAGAGCCAAGGAGTGATCAGCAGGGCCTGCTCACCCTTTAACAGCCCCATATGGGCAGTGCAAAAGTCTAACAGAATGGAGACTAACAGTAGACTATCATGGCCTGAATGAAGTTACAACACCTCTGAGTGCTGCTGTGCTGGACATGACAGAACTTCAATAGGAACTGGAGTCAAAGGAAACCAAGTTGTTCCACAACTGATAACACTAATGTGTTTTTCTCAATTCCTTTGGCAGAAGAGTGCAGGCCACAGTTTGCTTTCACTTGGAAGGACGTCCAGTATACCTGGTATTGACTGCCCCAGGGGTAGAAACACAGCCCTACTATCTGCCATGGACTGATCCAGACTGCACTGGAACAGGGTGAAGCTCTGGAACATCTGCAATACATTGATGGTATCATTGTGTCTTGGTTTGAACTGCCCCCCCTCCCAGGTTCATGGGGGCCCTGGGCCTAGAGCTGTCCTTTAGCTGCCTGTAGTTAAGCTAGGGGGCTTCCCCCCACTGCATAGAGACTGGTGGGGGTGAATTTTAAGGCTTAGTATTGAAGCTGAGCCAAGGAGATGGGCTGAAAGCTCGGTTGCCAGGAGAAACAGTTGTGACTCGTTGCAAAAGTTGGAAGAACTCCAGGCAGAAATTGGAGGTGGACCAGAGAGAGGCCCGGAGGTGCCTACATCAGTTTTGGACGTGGGCTACCGAAACTGGGAGCTGCAGCAGCTGGAGAAGAGTGAGAGAGCCAATTAGCAGCAGGCGTGTTCTGGGTAAGGACTTAAAACAGCATCTTACCACTGGGAGGAAACCTTCATGAAACCAGGGAGGAAGGACTCAGAGATATCTCCTTGGACCTCGTGATGAAGATGAGACCTCAGCAAGAAGCTGAGACTGGTGGGGGGTGGTCAGAGGAACCCTTTTCCCTGATACCACAATGAGAGAGAGACTGCTTAACTATCAGCCTGAGGGCTTCTCCTGAACTGATTGTAGGAGGGGTCCGAGGGGTGGTAGGATTGTGTTAATATTGTGTATACAATTGCTTTTTAGTTTGTACAGTATTTATTTTGTATAGTAATAAATTGTATATATTCCCTTCCCCTATACTGAGTTGTGCCTGCCTGAAAACTTCTCTTCAGTGTTGAGGTAAATTGGGGGAAGGCTTGGAAATTGGAAATTGGATTTTTGGGGGCTGTCAAACCACCACACATTGTGAGGGGCAACACAGCAGAATAAGTTTTTGAGAAAGGGAAGAAAATAGTCCAAATCCTTCTGAAGGATGGTTTTGCCATAAAACAAAGTAAGGTCAAGGGACCTGCACAGAAGATCCAGTTTTTAGGAATAAAATGGCAAGACAGGAATTATCAGATACCAACAAAATAACAGCAATGTCTCCACCAACTTACAAGAAACACACACAAGCTTTCTTAGGTGTTGTGGGATTTTGGAGAATGCACATTCTAAATGACAGTCTGATTGTCAGCCCTCTATATCAAGTGACCTGGCAGAAGTTGCCCCAAGCAATGACAAGTCTTTGAACAAATCAAACAGGAGACTATTCATGCAGTAGCCCTCGGGCCAGTCCGGACAGGGCAAGATATAAAAAATGTGCTCTACACTGCAGCCAGGGAGAACAGTCCTTCCTGGAGTCTCTGGCAGAGAGCACCAGAAGAGACTCAAGATTGACCCCCAGGGTTTTGGAGTCAGGGATACAGAGGATCTGAAAAGGAGATATTGGTAGCTTACAAAGGGATTCAATCCACTTTGGAAGTGATTGGTACTGAAGCACAGCTCCTCCTGCTGGGCTGGATGTTCAGAGGGGGAGTTCTCCCCTACACATCATGCAACTGATGCTACATGGAGTGAGTGAGTCACAATGATCACACAACAAGCTCCAATAGGGAACTCCAGTCATCCAGGAATCTTGGAAGTCATCATGGACTGGCCAGAAGGCAAAGGTTTCAGAATGTCACCAAAGGAGGAGGTGACACGTGCTGAAGAGGCCCCACTACATAATAAATTACCAGAAAGTGAGAAGCAATATGTCTTGTTTACTGATGGGTCCTGCCGTCTTGTAGGAAAGCATTGGAGATGGAAGGATGTATGGAATTTTGTACAACAAGTCACAAAAACTGCTGAAGGGGAGGGGGAGTCAGTTTGCAGAGGTGAAAGCCATCCAGCTGGCTTTGGACATGGCTGCACAAGAAAAATGGCCAGTACTTTATACTGATTCATGGATGGTGGCAAATGCCCTGTGGTTACAGCAATGGAAGCAGAATAACTGGCAGCACAGGGGTAAACCCATCTGGGCTGCTGCATTGTGGCAAGATATTGCTACCTGGGTGGAAAACCTGGTTGTGAAGATATGTCATGTAGATGCTCATGTACACAAGAGTCAGGCCACTGAAGAACATCAGAACAACCAGCAGGTGGATCAGGCTGCTAAGACTGAAGTGGTTCAGGTGGATGTGGATTGGCAACATAAGGGTGAATTATTTCTGACTCCATGGGCCCACGACACCTCAGACCATCAAGGAAGAGATGCAACATATAGATGGGCTTGACTGTGGACACTATCTCCCAGGTTATCCAGGAATGTGAAACATGTGCTGCAATCAAGCAGGCCAAACAGGTAAAGCCCCTGTGGTATGGAGCACAATGGCTGAAATACAAATATGGGGAGGCCTGGCAGATTGACTATACCACATGCCCACAAACCCAACAAGGCAAACGCCATGTGCTTGCAATGGTGGAAACAACCTCCATATGGCTGGAAACATACCCTATGCCCCATGCCACCACTTGGAACACCATCTTGGGCCTTGAAAAGTAAATCTTATGGTGACACGGTACTCCAGAAAGAATTTGTCAGACAAGGGGACTCATTTCCAAAACAATCTCATAGACACTTGGGCCAAAGAACCATTGAGTGGTTATATCACATTCCCTGTCATGCACCAGCCTCTGGAAAGTTTGAACGATACAATGGACTGTTAAAGACTACACTGAGAGCAATGGGTGGTGGGACCTTCAAACATTGGGATACACATTTAGCAAAGGCCACCTGGTTAGTCATCACTAGAGGATCTGCCAATCAGGTTGGCCCTGCCCAATCAAAACTTTTACATACTGTTGAAGAGGATAAAGTTCCTGTAGTGCACATTAAAAATATGCTGGGGGAATCAGTCTGGGTTATTCCTACCTCAGCCATATGCAAATCCATCTATGGGATTGCTTTTGCTCAGGGATCTGGGTGCACTTGGTGGGTGATGCGGGAGGATGGGGAAGTCTGTATGTGCCTCAAAGGGATTGGATTTTAGGTGAGAATAGCCAATGAATTTAACTGTATGGTGTTAAAAACTATATAACACTGTGTAGTATCACTTCTGTGGCAGTTATATGCATCATCACGCTGGGCACTTTGTGACATCCATTGTTGCAACATCCATTCTGGAAATATGAACCTGATTCCCCTTCAATCGCTGCATTAATGAAGAATGAACTTTCATAAAACTGAACGAGTGCTGCAGTGATGTAATCAGAACTGGCTTCAACATGCAACAATCCAACACCACACACCACCTTTCCTGCCTGAAAGACTGTTAGGACAGATGGAGCCTAAAGTCATGGACTAAATGAGCTCAGTGGACTTTTATAGGGATGGCCCATAGACTAAAGGAATGATATCTATGTATATATCAAAAGACAGGAAAGGTGATGGAGTATTGGGAAGCGTGGGACCTGGCAGGTGTACATGGTATGGAATAATGGGTGGATACTGTCCTGATTTCTGCTGGGACAGAGTTCATTTTTTCTCAGTAGCTGTTACAGTGCTGTGTTTTGGGTTCAGTATGAGAATAATGCTGATAACACACTGATGGTTTGGCTGTTGCTCAGTAGTGCTTACCCTAAGTCAAAGACTTTTTCAGTGTCTCATGCTCTGTCAGTGAGCAGGTGCACAAAAAGCTGTAAGGGAGCATGGCCAGGACAGCTGATCTGAACTGGCCAAAGGGATATTCCATACCATAGAACATCATGCCCAGTATATAAACTGGGGGAGTTACCCAGAAGGGAGGCTGATTGCAGTTCAGGGACAGGCCAAATATCAGTCAGTGGATGGTGAGCAATTGTATTGTGCATCGCTTGTTTCTCTTGGGTTTTCTCTCTCTCTCTCCCCCTCTGTTTTATTATTATTATAATAATTATATTTATTTCGTTTCATTTATTAAACTGTTCTTATCTCAATCTACAAGTTTTGGATTTGGTTTTTTTCCCTGATTCTCCTCCCAAACCTACCAGGGTGGGGTGGAAGTGAGCAAGTGGCTGTGTGGTACTTAGTTGCCACTTGGGGTTAAACCATGACACACAGGTAAGCCTGAGCAAGGCAACAGAAAAGTTCAGCAGCTTTGACCTCCTCCCAAACAGGACAAAGAGGTTGTTCTTCATGCTCAAATCACCTCCATCACCACATCACTGGAAGGACACTGTTCCATGCAAACACAAATGGGCACTTCCCATGCAGCTGGAGAGCAAGAAAACAAGTGGGACCAAATATATCCAGGTACACAGCAGGACCCCTCAAGATGCAACTCCCAGGTTGTACTACGGTCCTCCTGATATTCTTCTAACTAGAATTACCCTGTGACGCCAGTCAGGGGCAACCTCATTGGCTCTGTCTTCTTTGAGGCGGCTGAAGAAAGTAAATCCTCCTCAGACGTAAAAACATCGAGGAGGAGAGGTAACGACACAAGCTGGAATACAGGGAATTCAAACATGAAAGAATAAACACATTATTATCTTTAGCATTAAGGTGATACAACACTAGAAGTGGGATCAGGGAGGTTGTAGAATGTCCATTCCCGGAGATGTATTCAAAAGCATCACTAGACAAGGCCACCCTCACCACCTACCCTCAGCACCAGATTGCACTTGGGACTTCCAAAGCAAAATAGACCATTGAGAAATAATTTTAAAAAATGGAAAGAAATTATGCACTCACAGTGATAAAAAGAGAGAGAGAAACTGAGAAGTTCCAGTAGTATGAGGACATAACATAAGACAGAAGCATTTCACCATGCAAACACTGGAAATTGGAAAAATGGAATTGTTTGTTAAGGACCTTTTCCTCCATGCAGCACGAGACAGCAGTCATGAAAAATTCCTCAACTGGCAAAAAGAGTAAAAATCACCCTATACAAAAATATTTCTGGCTGCATCCCCTTCATTCAATAAACAAAAGCTTAGAAAAGACTTCTTATCTCCCATTGCGAAGGTTCAAACAGAGAAAAGGGAAGCAATGAGATTTTAGAAGTTTCATCAATAAACATTCAATGCTCAAGTGCTTAGACCCAGAGCTACCTCCTCAAATGACGTCTCGACTTGGAGAGTTCCTGAGATTCCCAAGAAATACACCATTTTACAAATCATCCAAAATGTAAAAAGAAATTATGTATTGACACAAAAGTGAAGATGACAAATACACCAAAACTAAAAAAATTCACAACCATTACTGGCATATTACATAAGGAAAAGAGACTTGGTCAGGAAGGGAAATTCAGCGGAACACAACAGTCATCAGAGTTCGCCCAGGAGGGAAAGGAGAAACCACAAAAAAACCATCAACAGCAAAACTGCCCCATGTTGCTATCCCAACTACAGCCAACCTCCCCCCAACATGCCACTGCCCTCCCCAAGCACAGCTACCCTGCCAATGCACTTCCTCAAGGCCACCACAGCCCCCAGTCAAAGTTGAAAACCACAGTGGAAAACTTGCTGCAATCAGAAAGTGAGGAAAGGAAAGCTATGACAACACATTAAGCTGCTCACCTGGCAGCACACCAACACAGTGCCCACCCATACTACCGCCAAGCCTGACCAGGCTCATCCACCCAGCACCCACAGCCCCATCATGGCTATGCTCACAACCCCATAGCCCTGCCTGTGGCATGGCACCCTGGTGCTCCTGCTGGGTCTCACCACCACTCTCATTCATCCCTGTGACACCACCTTCCCCTGGGACAGCCTCCAGCTCTTCCAGGTCATGGCTCCCAGCATGCCACAGCCTTACCACCACCAGCAGGCACCCTTCCTCTTCCCCAAAACCCTCCTCCACACCTGCAGCAGCTGCTGCCACCACACTATATCCTCCAGCAACTCTTCATCACCCTCAGCAGCTCAAACACCCCTGCCCATCACCACTGGGACGCTGAGACACAGCATCAGTTTCCTGCACCACATCCAGCAGCTTGGGCAGTATGTGCCAGCCAATGGCATACTCTTCAAAGGCCAAGGGCCCTGCAACCTGCTGCTCAGCATCAACAAATATTTTGGGTGCATCCAGGACTTCCTCTGCACCCACCACCACAAACCCTGTGCCTGGGACCACATCTGCCTAGAAGCTCATGCCTGCTTCCAACACCTTCACAACACCTGCATCATGCGTGATTAGCCCAACTACCCCAACCAACACATAGAGCCCCATCCATGCCACCACCACCACTTCTGGACCACTGCCCCATCCCCACCCCTGTCCTCCTACCTCCCATGACTGGTGGCAGCAGCCACCACAAGAACATCTATGGACCCTGAGCCTCCACTGACTACTCATCTATTCTATTTAATTTGACAAGAGTTTTTAACTATTTATTCACCTATTTATTCAACAGAAAATAAAGACCTGTTACAAAAAAGCATGTCAGTGCCTCTTGTCTCAGAAGCACAGGAACAAGCCTTTGGGGTGGGAGAAAGTGACCTCTACTCAACACCTGCTCCAAACAGAACTCTGCAGACCCCATGCTCCACAGCCCTGTCCACTCTTCGTTTTGGCATGTCCCCAAGAATGAACCTCTTTGGAAAACCTCTGCCAGGGTTTAGCCATCATCATCAGAATCATCTCTTTAGTCTGTATCTCCTCAACATTTTCCACCTTCTGTCTTGATTTAGACCAACTAATCATTAGCTCTGGAGTCCTCAGTAAAAGGAAGACATGGACCTGTTGGAGAGAGTTGGAGTTGTTCAACCTGGAGAAGAGAAGGCTCCAGGGGAGACTTTATTGTGGCCTTTCAACACTTAAAGGGGACTTATAAGACAGATGGGGACAGACTTTTTAATACATCCTGTTGCAATAGGACAAGGGGTAAAGGTTTTAAACTAAAAGAGGGTAGATTCAAACTAGATATAAGGAAGACTTTTTTTATTATGAGGATGGTAAAACACTGGTACAGGTTGCCCAGAGAGGTGGTGGATGTCCCATCCCTGGAAACATTCAAGGCCAAGTTAGATGGGGCTCTGAGCAACCTGATCTAGTTGAAGATGTCCCTGCTCATCGTTGGGAGATTGGACTAGATGACCTTTAAAGGTCCCTTTCAACCCAACCCATTCTATGATTACATGAAGGAGAGCCACAGCAGAGATCACTTTTCATGACAAATGTCTCATTGTGTTGCTTGAAAACACCTTACAGCCATGAGCTATTCTAGGGCAACACAGACAAGGTCCAGCCATGGCCTCCTGCAGGGATAGCACCTAGGTATGCCAGCACCCCAAGGCAGCACCCCCCAACACAACATTGCCTGACGAGACCATGGCTCCCAGCCCATCACCACCACCACACACACATCTCCCCTGCTCCAAAAGCTTTGATAAAACATGTGATAATGGCTCTCATAGAAGCAGAACGTGATCCCTACTGTTGTAGGGGACCTTAAAACTTCAGCAAGTGAAACTGCCACCTCCTTCTCCTCCTACTAGAGCTTTATAACTAGATTAGTTGGTTCAGCTCCACCTCCAAAAGACTCTTGGACACCCCTCCTCTAGGGGTACAGGGGCTCAAGGCCATCCCAAACGCAAGACCCTTTGTTTACAAACAGCCTCACAGGGGGCATTTTCTTCTTTGCTCTCCAGCCACCTCAGGCAAGGAGGTAGAGAAAGCACAAGACTCCTGCTATAGGTACACACACATGGGACCACAGTCGGGGACCCAACCCAGTAAGAGGAGGAGCAATATATATATATCTGAAGGAAAAGCCTTTCTTATTCATTCTCAGGAGCTTCAAACACAGGCAGCTGTATCCAGGAACACATCCAACAATCAAGTGCCTACACCCAGAGCCACCTCCTTGGAAGCCGCCACTGCCGTCACCCCCCCAGGCCCTTGCTCCAGGAGGGGGTTCCCCAGACTCTTCCAAACAACATAATTTCAGAATCCTTCCAAATGTGAAAAGATCAGCTAATATGAAAACAAAGGCACACAAGGGAAAGGAAAACAGACCACAACCAACACCAGGACATTACAGACAGAAAAGAGACTCGGGCAGGAAGGGAAAGTTCAGCTGCAGAAAAGACAACCACTTCCCTGGGTAGCCTGCTCCAATGCTTGACAATCCTTTCTGTGAAGAAGTTTTTCCTAATATCCAATCTAAACCTCTTCTGGAGCAACTTGAGGCCATTTCCTCTTGTCCTATCACTTGTTACATGGGAGAAGAGACCAACATCCACCTCTCTACAACCTCCTTTCAAGTCTCCTAAACTTCATTTTCTCCAGGCTTAAAAACACCAGTTCCCTCAGCCATGCCTCCTAAGACCAGACATAACTGTACCAAGAAATCCACACTCCTGACTAGCATTTTCAGCATGCTTTATTTGTTGAATTATAAAATAAAGTTGCCTGAGTTTGAGACAGGGTTTTGTCTGGGATATCCCTGTACTCATCTTTGACTGTCTGACTCTGGTTATCCCCAGACTCCACATTAAAGACCTGGTTCTGACTTGGACCTTTATCTATGGCATCCATTCAGTGATATTTCTTTTCAGATCACTGCTCATTGCTCCATTTCTGCCTCTATAAATACACTGCATCACTTAATCCTGTGACTTTTCTCAGTAACATACTACCAAATGTTCCCTTCAAGACCCTTATTCTACTTTTCTGAAAAAAAAAAATAAATATTTTCCTTTTCCACAATCTAGGTTGAGGTTTTTTGTGAAAACTTCATATACTCTCCCTCCTGCAGCTCACCTGCATTTGTTGCTGTGATGCACACACAGAGACCTGCACCTATGAGTGCCTCCAAAACCTGTCAGAAGCACCTACTGGCTGCCAATTTGTATACTTGTTGTTCAACCCTACCTCTTGGTAAAAAAACATTGACACTCAGACTTCGACTAGATTTGACAAGATGTCATACTCTAACTAGAACAACAATTAAAAATTTCTCCACTCAGAAGTACAGAGCACATTTGCTTCTATTTGCAAATACACAAATGCATAATGCAACAGTTTTGCTGTATCAATTTACACCACCAAGAAAACTGTTTGTGGATAATTAAAAAAACAGAATATAGAATATAAAGATAAGCTCTTAATCACCATTAAATGAACTAAATTGCATTGCACAAATGATCAACACTGAAAATAACTTTTCTAAAATGAAATAAACCAAGCCATTTACTTACCATTGGCAGCCTGGGCTGAAGCATCTGGAGATCATCATAACCATAAATCTGCTTAAAGACAGATAAAAATAAAACATCATTATAACACTTGTCTCTGATGCTGATCAATTTGGAGCTCTGTTTAAACAGAGTTTGACCTAGGTCCAGTCTATTTTAAAGGTGTACAGCTATATGTTGCATTGTGCTATCATGGTCTACTGTAGCATTTTAAGGCTAGTAGAGCTAAGTTTAAAATGGTTTTTTAATCTGATGTTGTTTCCTCGTGACAGCAGTCCTCTGAGGAGTGTATTACTGTTCCATGTTCAATACAGTTTTTGCAGATGCATCATTCATCAAGTTGTGAAAAATCTACAGGGCATTCAGATTTGGGAGTAAGAGAAATGGCCTTCTTTGCTGTAATCATTACTTCTGAGAATAGCATAGATTTGATGACTAGATCACAAAGCAACCCTTGCATTTGGTGTGATATAGAAAAATTATTAGAATAAAGTTTCTGATTCAAAAACCAGATAACCAAAAATATGCTGATCCTGGTCAGACACCAAAAAGCTATGTGCAATCTTCCAAAGTATGACAGACAGGACACATGGCACATTTCAACCATTACTATGTGCTATCTATTACTATTACATCACTATATGTCTTGGTTTACTAACAATATGTTCCAGGAGGCAGGACCTCCGATGGAATAAACCCTCTCCCTTGAATTATGAAATTTTTTTGAAATTACGAGGCATTCAAGTGAAGTATGAAAATTAATAACAGTTTTACTAAAAAAGGAGAACAAGAAAGAACAAAACAAAAAAAACAAACAATAACAGAAAAGAATGTCACCTAAAACCACTCTTTCAGTGTATGCTGCCAAGACGGCAACGCAGTCCCAACAGAGGTCATGTGTGGAGGTGAGGGGGAGGAAGTACTGGTGTACTGGTGTGGGGGGAAGTACTGGTGTGCAGAGCGGCACCGGCAGTGCGGAGCGAGCAGCAGCAGTGGGCAGTGGTGACAGCTGCAAGCGACCCTACTCTAAGGCAGAAGCAGTGGCAGCAGTGGCAGGGATGGTTGCAGCGTGGTTCAAAGGCGCAGCCCAGCTGAGCAGCAACAGCAGTACCAAGGTGGGAAAAACAGCCAGAGACCAGAACCATGATGAGGGAGAGAGCAGCCCAACTGTGCTCACTCCTGCCCTCGCACCCCCCACCGGAACCAGAGAGAGTGTGTTCCTGGCCTGCTAGCAAATTTATCCTATTAAGTTCTTGCCGTATTTCCCATCAGGACCCTTCATCCCTCCCTGCCTCCACCCTGCGCAGGGAAAGAGAGGGGAGGTGTCCCCTGCGCTCTCCAAAACCATGTGATGATATGAAAAAATTCAACAAGAAAATCTTCATTTAGCTAAACCATAACATTATCCAATGCAATTTTTTTCATACCATCATGCTATACCAAATTTGAACTTTCCAACTATACACATACACACATTATTCCACTTATATACACATTTACAAGTATATACATACAGGCACAGTGGACAGTTTTACAAAAAATTAGGTCCCCCCGAGGAAGTATACATCGTGTTTCTCCATCTTTCTGCATCACCCACCATGTGCAACCCATCCCTCAAGCAAAAACAATCCTACAAACAGGTTTGCTTTTGCTTGGGGTGGGACAAAACCAAACCATTTTCCCTAACATAACTCTCAGGTGCACTATGGGGACTTTATCTCCCTCTACGGTGTGAAGGGACTCTGATTGGGCAGGGCTGACTTGGTTGACAGAGCCTCTAGTACTGATTAACCAAGTAGCCTTTGCTAAATGCTGATGCCAGTGCTTGAAAGTCTCCCTACCCAATGCCTTCAAAGTAGTTTTCAACAGTAAATTACACCATTCAACCTTCCCAGCGGCTGGTGCATGATAGGGAATATGATATACCCACTCAATACCCTGCTCTTTAGCCCAGGTGGCAACTAGGCTATTCTTGAAATGAGTCCCATTGTCTGACTCAATTCGCTCTGGGATGTCATAACACAGGACTTGCTCTTTGAGGTCCAGGATGGTGTTCCGGGTAGTGGCTTGAGGCACAGAGTACGTTTCCAGCCATCTGTTGGTTGCTTCCACCATGGTGAGCACATAGAGCTTACCTTGGCGAGTTTGCGACGGTGTGATGCAATCAATCTACCAGGTCTCTCCATATCTATACTTGGTCCATCACCCACCATACCACAGGGGTTTTACTTTCTTAGCCTGCTTGATTGCAGTGCATGTTTCACAATCGTGGATAACCTGGGAGAGAGTGTCCATGGTTAAATCCACCCCTTGGTCTCACACCCACCTGATGACCTGAGGCATCATGGGCCCATCGAGCTAGGAACAACTCTCCCTTGTCCTGCCAATCAAGGTCTAACTGTGACACTTTGACTCGGGCAGCTCAGTCTGCCTGTTCTTCATTTGCTTGGTTTTTGGGCACGTGTGCATCTATGTGGCAGACTCCCACAATCAGCTTCTCTACCTGGGTCACATTTCAGAAGCCCAGATGGGTTTCCCTTTACATTGCCAATTGTCCTTCTTCCATCTCTCCAGCCACCCCCACAGAGCATTGGCCACCATGCACGAGCCAGTGTAGAGGTAAAGTCTTGGCCACTTCTCTTGTTCAGCAATATCCAAAGCCAGCTGGACGGCTCTGAGCTCTGTGACTTCATCCACCTTTTCCTTCCACAGCTTTTGATACTCGTCATGTGGGCCTCCATACAGCTGCTTTCCATTTCCAGTTCATGCCTACAATGCAACAGCAACCATCAGTGAAAAGAGTGCAGAGCTTTTTGTCCTCTGGCAGTTGGTTGTATGGTGGAGCTTCCTCAGCACATGCCACCTGTTCTACTTCATCTACCAGACCAAAATTCTCACCTTCAGACCAATTTGTAATTATCTCCAAGATCCCAGGGCGATTAGGGTTCCTGATTCTGGTGAGCTGCATGATCAAGGCAATCCACTTCATGTAGCGTGGAAGGATCTTTTCCCTTGAACATCCACCCCAGCACTTGTAGTCGGGGTGCCAGGAGAAGCTGTGCTTCCGTGCTGATCACTACTGAGGTGGTTTGAACTCCTTCATAGACTGCTAGAATCTCCTTCTCCATTGGAGTGTAGTTGGCCTCAGATCCTCTATAGCTTTGGCTCCAGAATCCAAGTGGTCTCCCCAGGCACCTTCTGCCAGAGGCTCCAGGAAGGACCATTTTCCCCAGCTCCAGAGTAGAGCACGTTCTTTACCTCCGGTCCTGTCCTGACTGTACCAAGGGCTACAGCATCAGCGATCTCCTATTTCATCTGTTCAAAGGCTTGTTGCTGTTTGGGGCCCCACTGGTAATCATTCTTCTCGCGTGTTACAAAGTAGAGAGGACTTACAGTCTGGCTGTATTCTGGGATGTGCATCCTCCAGAAACCTATGGTGCCTTGGAAAGCTTGCATTTCCTTCTTGTTGGTCACTGGAGACATTGCTGTTATCTTGTTGATGACTTCTGTTGGGATCTGATGGCGTCTGTCCTGCCACTTCACTCCCAGGAATTGGATTTCTCTGGCAGGTCCCTTGACCTTACTCCATTTGGTGGCAAACCTGGCTTTCAGGAGAATCTGGATGATCTTCTTTCTTAAAGACTTCTTCTGACACATTCCCCCATACAATGATGTCATCGATGTACTGCAGGTGTTCTGGAGCCTCACCTTTCTCTAGTGTAGCCTGGATCAGTCCGTGGCAGATGGTGGCACTGTGTTTCCACCCCTGGGGCAGTCAGTTCCAGGTGTACTGCATGCCCCTCCAGGTGAAAGCAAACTGTGGCCAGCCCTCTCCTGCCAAAGGAATGGAGAAAAACGCATTAGCAATGTCAATGGTGGCACCACTTTGCTGCCTTAGACTCCAGTTCATACTGAAGCTCCAGCATGTCTGCCACAGCGGCACTCAACGATGGGGTAATTTCATTCAAGCCATGATAGCCCACTGTCAGTCTCCATTCTCCATTGGGCTTATGCATGAGCCAAATGTGGGTTGTTGAAGGGTGAGCAATTCTTGCTGACCACTCCTTGGCTCTCCAGCTTGCAGATCATCTTATGGATGGGGATCATGGAGTCTTGGTTTGTGCGATATTGCCCACAATGCGTTGTTGCAGTGGTGATTGGCACCTTCTATTCTTCAACCTTTAGCAGTCCCACAGCAGAAGGATTCTCTGAGAGGTCAGGCAATGCATTCAACTGTTTAATCCCTTCTGTTTCTACAGAAGCTATCCCAAAAGCCCACCAATGTCCTTTTGGATCTTTGAAATGCCCATTCTTTAGGCAATCGATACCCAGGATCCATAGGACGTCTGGACTAGTCACAATGGGATGCCTCTGCTACTCCTTCCCCATCAAGTTCGCTTCAGCTTCCACCACTGTCAGCTCTTGAGAATCCCCTGTCATTCCAGTAATTGAAATAGACTCCACGCCCACATGCCCTGATGGCATTAGAGTGCATTGTGCACCAGTGTCAACCAAAGCTCTGTATTCTTGTGGGTCTCATGTGCCAGGCCATCAGATCCACACAGTCCAATAGACACGGTTATCCTGTGCCTCTACCTGGCTAAAGGCAGCGTCCCTCTAATGCTGGTCTTGGTAATCATGGTTTTCTCCCTGTGAGTACATATGGGAGGTGTCTTCTAAGGGATCAGACATGTTATCGTCACTCTGGTTCTGTCTAGAGGCTTGCCCACGGGAGACTGGGGCTACATCCATCCTCGTGGAATTGCTTCTGGCCATTTTTCCTTTTAACTCCCGTGCCCATGTTGATAAAGCAAAGTTGGGTTTTCCACTCCATTTACCAATGTCTTCCCCATGTTTGCATAGGAATAACCACAGGTTGCTCCACGTGGTGTACCCCCTCTCCCTAGCCAGGGGACACCTGCTTCAGATAGCAGGGGCCTCAGTTTGCACTGGCAAGAGACATGGACAATGTTGTCTTTAAACTCCCCTCTGAGTTTTTTGTGGTCATTTTTTACTTCCTCAGTTAGTGCTCAGAGGCCTGCAACTAATTTTTCTACAGAAGAGATAGGGGGCCATAACAGGGCATGGACAATCACATTATATGTCCTGAGTTTACTCAAGATAGTGCCCACTCTTTCTTGGTTTTCCTTCCAGTGCATTGTCACCAGGAAATTAGCATATATGGGTGGCCCTGCACCCGAGGTTCCACCACATCTGTGATGTGCACTTGACCTCATCAGGGTCTCTATTGGATTGCCTGTCCCTTGCGAAAAGTATCTCTAACAGTGCCATTTCTCTCAGGCATCGGATCCCATCTTCCATGGTCTCCCAGGTGCAAAGATGATGCCCCTGCAGGTCATCTCTGTAAACAAACCTCTCTCTTATGCTTCTTGAAAGCTGTGCCCAGAGATGAAGGGGTTCTGACTCCCTTACAACCCCCTGGTTAATACCCGCATCCTGAGACAGGGATCCTAAATACCTTGCTTCGGTACCATCAAGCAGCGCAACTTCACCCATAGGATCCCAGACTCAAATCAAACAAGATAGAATGGGTTCATCCAGTCATCAAGTGATGTCTTTCCTCAGGTTGTGGAGATTAACAAATGAAAGGGATTTGGTGATTATTTCTGACTCTGGGTCTGTTATTTGTGAGAGTCTTGCCTCCCCATCATCGTCTACCTGGTGAACTGATTTGGTCTTATATTTTCTCTTTTGGATAGGGGCAACTTCTATTGGCCTGGGTTGTCCCTCTGGTTTTGTTACACTTTGAGTTGCCATGGTGTCAGGTGTTTTGTTCCCTTTCTTTTCCTCCTGGAGGTGTTGCACCATACTGAGCAGCTTTCGGTAGGCAGTGACCAGGGCTCCACATGCAACCGCAAGCTACCCCTCCATAGATCTACCGTGGCACTTTTCCTTCACCAATCTCATCACCTTGACAGGGTCCTGCAGTTGTTCAAGGGTGAACTTCCAGGTCATTGGAGTAGAAACATTCTCCAAGAACTTACCCATGTCCTCCCACAACCCATGCCACTCAAAACTATCCACTCCTGGGGTAGGCTTCCGGACACATTCCTGATAGATCTTGGTCCTACCTTCATACATAAGAAAGAGCATCAAAATGCAAACTGCCAAACATACCACAAAGAGTAAGGTATCTCTAACATCTAGAGAGAATTTAAACTATTCAAAAACTGTTGTGGCGGACCTGAAGGAGAAATGGGTGAAGAATTGGGAGAAAACGCTCCCCTGCGTTCCTCCCCCAGATTGGGTGCCATTATCATGAAACCCCCAATGATAACAGCTTAGGTTAGGGTAGGAAAACAACCCTGAAAACACATTCCAAAGGAGACTTATAGGCATTGAATTTACAACCCCACAAATCCAAGTTACAAACTTAAAAATAGCCACAGCTACCTTGCTTTTAGAATCCATTTTGAGATAAACACCTATGAATGGGAAATACATATGCAGGAATACATGCCAAATAAACAGGAATAAATCAAACAATATGATGCCTGAGGGGTTCTATATCCAATACACAAATGGTTTATTCAAAACTGTTATTCTTTTTCCACTTTTTCACTCATTGTCTCACGTTGAGTGTCCAATTACTGTCTTGGTTTACTGATGATATGTCCCAGGAGGCAGGACCTCTGATGGAATAAAAACACTCCCCCCTCCAAAATGACAATTTTTTTTGAAATTACAAAGCATTCAAGTGAAGTATGAAAATTAATAAGTTTTACTAAAAATGGAGAACAAAACAGAACAAAAGAAAAAAACAAACAATAACAGAAAAGAATGCCACCTACAACCACTCTTTCAGTGTATGCCTTTGAGATGGCAACGCAGTCCCGACAGAGGTCATGTTCAGACCTGGGAGGGGGGAGTACTGGTGTGCAGAGTGGTGCCAGCGGTGCTACTCCAAGGCAGTAGGGGCAGTAGCAGTGGCGGCAGCAGTCAGTGGAGGCAGCGGCGGCAGTCGCAAGCGGCACTACTCCAGGGCAGTAACGGCAGCAACAGCAGCAGGGACCATTGCAGTGGCTTCGAGCAGCGGGGAGGCAGCAGGGACAGTTCCAGGTGGCAGGGATGATTGCCCCAACTTCAAGCAGAGGGGAGGTTGCAGGGACAGCTGCTGCAGCACAGGCAGCACGGCTCGAAGGTGCAGCCCAGCTGAGCAGCAACAGCATCAGCGAGGTGGGAAAACTGACCAGAGACCAGAACCACAACGAGAGACAGAGAGGAGCTCAACTGCTCTTCTGCCCTCTGGAACCAGAGAGAGCGTGTTCTGGTCCTGCTAGCAAGTTTATCCTGTTAAGTTCTCACTGTATTTCCTGTTGGGACCCTTCATCCCTCCCTGCCCCCACCCGTTCACAGGGGAAGAAAGGGGAGGTGTCCCCTTGCGCTCTCCAAAACCATGTGATGATGTGAAAACATTAAACAAGAAAATCTTCTTCATTTAGCTAAACCATAACACTATGTAATACTATCTATTCTAGTAACACAAACCTAAATGGATTTAATTTTATTCAAAGGGCCTAAAACCTGATAACACCGAAAACCATAGCAACATGCATGTTTAGCTTCAACAGGAGCCAGATCAGGTCTGTACCAACAGTTCTACAGTTTACTATCAACAGTAAACCCTCACTGAATACATTTCACATTCTTCAGCATTTGGAACAAGAATTCCAGGTACAACATGTGCCAACAGAAATGCCTTGGCATAGACAGCAGGAGGTCTGGAGGGCCCACTTGCACCAAGGTTTAAACAATCAATGACGAACAATTAAATTGCTTACTGGGTAGGCAGGCAGAAGTCCTCCAGGTCCCACAATATACTGGTTATGCAACAAAGGTGGTACACCTTGAGGCAGATTTGGGGGAGCTTTGCCTGTAGAATCAAAATATAGACACTTTATTAAGTCTTTAGAAAGAAAAGGTTTCAGCATTGAGACAAGATAGCTCATGAGCCCTGGCAGCTGCATTGTCTTAGCTTGTAAAGAGCAGAACTACGCAGAAGAATTTTGTGCTGGTTGATGAAAACACTCAAAATAGCCTGGAGAGTTTACCCATGCCTCAAGGAAGGGAAAGCACAGGCTACTTAAGACTGAAAACAGTCCCATCAGAAAACAATCTGATTTTGTTATTTACTCTGTCCAAGAGAATTACAAGAATTACAGGAACTTCTCCTTTCCTTGGTCATCTCCTGAAGGCAAAATTCAGGTACTGTTCTCAGTCTAAGAGCAAATTATCTCCTTTCATTTTCTGCTCTGTCAACACATTGCAATAGACTGGAAAGCACTAAATGTTGCCAGCATACTTTTTGTGGGTGACTTACTGCAGATGAGAATAGCAAAGAGGAGATTGAAATGGTTTCAGTTGCCTACGTGAAGGAGTTCTAGGAAGCAGAAGAGTAAAAAAAAAGCACTTTGACCAGTCATCAGACACTTTATTTACAAGCTATGGAAATGACAAATTCTTCTGTAAGTATGTGTCATCTTAATGTTTAAATCATTCGCTTCCCTCCATAGGATTTCCTTTTAGTAGTTCAAGTTGATTAAAGAAAAAGAATTTAGCATTGCTTTCACTTCAGTGTAGAAAGCCTCCCAACCTTCTCTGTGGTTCCTTTCTCTGAAGTGCTATTTTCTGTGGAATGACACAGACATCACACCTTTTTCCTTTCTCTAGATGTGGCAGTAGGGATGTGGCATATCATAATAAGGACACTGCAGTATAGTTTGATACTGCCAAATGAATTCAAGTCACAGAGAAGACTGAAATTAAAGTTAATGTGAACTCACAGCCAAGAGCTGGAGTACAAAAAGGGTGAATCTCCTAGTCCAAAACTTCCAAAGTCAGAACTGCTCTGGTTTCTATTTTTAAAGCTCTTTGGGGATGGAATATGCTACACAAATGCCACATAGCATCCTAACAAATATTTCAAATACACAAACCCAGGCAACTTTATTTTATAACTCAGCAAATAAAGCATGCTGAAAATGCTAGTCAAGAGTATGGATTTCTTAGTGTAGCTATGGCTGGCAAGATGCTCAACTGACAGCCCTGCTGACTGAAGTCCTCTGTCTATCCACATCATCTATTAATATTGCAAACCTGAAGACACTAAGGGAGTTGCCCGTGTGGTAGCAGACACACTGGTAACACTCAGGCCAAGGCTGACTGTAGTGTTCATACTGCTTGCCATGCTGACAACTGAGGAGGTGGTGCTAGTGGCTGAGGTTGAAGCAGTTGAAAAGGTTGTTGAAGGCTGGAGCAAAGTTGTGTTCTCAACGCTAGTGTGCTAGAAAGGAGACAAAAAGAATGAGGATCACGGAGCAAATGAGGCACAGTGAAAGATGCTGGGGGGAGGGAACAAAACTAAAAATCAAAACCAACAGTCTTTTAAGTAACAGCAGTACATGTAAAAAATAATGCATTATCTATGTACAAGGCAAGCAAATAAGTTGCATGATTGCGATTTTTAAGTATTCAAAGAAAATTATTACATAAGAGTTAAATTCAAACCAATGTATTATCACAAAATTATACCACAGTAACTCAAATGTCACTCCATTTCATTATTTCTTGCCCTTTTTGCTTGTATACTCCTCTAAGCTAGTATTTGTTATGTTAAATAAACTCCTATGTTCTTCCAAAAGACAGTATTTGTTTTCAAAATACAGGACACTGCTATTGTGATTTCCTCAATGCATTTGTGGAATTTAAAAGATTAAAACTGCAGTGCCCCACAATAGAGTCAATGTGGTAAACCAAAACGCAGACCAAATGTATTACAGGAACCCATGAGGATAAAGGAGTTCCTGGTTTGAATCCACCACAATACAGTGCCTTAGCTGTAAGGTGATCACACCTGCAAAACAGTGTCATCAACACACAGAAGCCAAAAAGAACTCTGACAACAGAAAAGAAGGACATTTGGATAAGGGTGATTTTTTAAGTTATATATACAGCAGAGATGGAGAACTACCAAAATTCAAGAATAAAGAAAAGCAGTAACCTATCTGCACACCCCAACTGGGATTGTACAGACAGAGCAAGGCAGCATGTCTCTGACTTTCATTTGTGCAACCTCATCTACAGCACTGTGTTCACTACCATTTGTCTTGTTATCTCTAATGCCTTAAATACACAGATGGCAATGTCACATGGTAAACTCTAAAATCATCTGTCCTGAGGCATTTTTCATGACATGCATCATTCCATCACCTGCATTTTGCCAGTTAACCTCTCCAGTGGAGACTGCTAACAGTCCACATTTTAGAGCAGTTTGAGACAGCCACTTCTTAAGTTTTGTTTTTTTAAACATATTTGTTATAAGAAATTTTTTCTTTATTCTATCCCCCCTTGCTGGCACAAAAATTTCCTCTACAGTTGTGTGACTGGCAAGTCTCTAATAGCTATTCCTGATCTAGTACAAATCACAAGTGGTAAAGACTTTTTTAACACTAGAGAGTTGGCAGTCCTCCTTCCCTGAGATAAAGCTCTTGTTTCAGTTCTTAGCATCAGATAAACTGACTATATGCCAAACATCTGTGGAAATGCAAATAGGACTTACCACATGTGATGTGCTTGAAGACAACACTGAGGCAGGGGAGAGGCTACTCTGATGATTGGAAAGGGAACTAGAAAGAATTTGCAAAGAGTTAATAAAATTATTTTTTCCTAAAACATTTTTAATATATATCTATGTATATATATACACATATATATACAAACACGGAGTAGGTAGCAGAATATTAAAGAATAAAAATCGTAGGTATGTGTATACACATACACACATAGTAGAATATTAAAGAAAAACTTGTCTGTAGGAGTGTGTATATATATGCACATATATATATATGTGTATATATACACACACCCCTACAGATATATTTCCTTTAAATAATATCCTACTACCATTTAATGAAAAAAATGAAGTACAGAGAAAACTATTTCCATCTGTCCAACAGTACCAATCCTCCAACTAAAATTTCTACCAATGTACACAGCTTTTCAACAAACAAATGTCGGGAGAAGATGTTTTCAATGTAAATGGATTAATTCTTGTTATTTGACACATTTACCATTTTATTCAACAGAAAACACTAGTGTATTAAGAGACCATGTCCTAGTTGTGAAACACAAAAAACACTGTGATAGCCCATAAAATAAGTTTCTTATATTAACAAATACGGTACAAAGGTGAGTTCTCCAGGATGAAGGATCACCGCCTCCCTAAGATCCTGCTTTATGGAGAACTTGCCACCGGCTGCTGCATGAGAGGAGCCCCGAAGAAAAGATACAAGGACTCCCTGAAACAACATCTCAGCCTTGGCCATATTGATCACCATAACTGGTCTACTCTGGCTTCCAATCGGGAGGCCTGAAGACACACCATCTATAACGCAGCTGTCTCCTTTGAGAACACACACAGGATCACTCTCGAGGAGAAAAGGTAATGCAGAAAGAACCGTGTCTTGCGGAATACACCATCTAAGGAGTCTTTCTGCTGTGCCTTTTGCAATCGGATATGTCTGTCACGTATTAGCTTCATAAGCCACCAGCGTGCCTGTAACAAATGTGGATAGAGCCTTCCCAAATCTTCGTTCGCGAAGCCTAGCCATGACAAAGGTGAGTATTAAAACATAACCAGTATAGCCTCAGGATGTCACCTGCCAAAGGACAAAGCTCGAGTAACAGGCACTGAAAAATCAGACAGTGCAAATGAGCTAAGCTGTGCTAAATGCACTTCCAGGAACACCAATCTGATATTTCAAAGTGTCTTAAATAAATGTCTTAGAAAAAGACACACACTTTCCCTGTGAAATTATTTCTATTTTCTAATTTTAAGAAATTTAAATATAAATGAAAATACAATATTTCAAAATTAGTCAGGAAGTAAATTATTAGGGAATTATTTCAAACATATGACGCTAAACAAAGAGCAGGCAATGCAGGCAAAGTAGGAAAAACAAAATGAATTTAGGTGACATCACTGAAGCAAGAGCTCCTTGAAACACAAAGGTTTTTTATATACCATGAAAACTTGAGGGCAGTAGCCCAGAGCTCATACCTTGCAACCAGAAATATCCTGATCTCTTCTGAATCTCTCTCCTAATTCTAGTTAATGTCAGAAAAGGAGACCCTTGTGCCTGACAGCCCCATACACAATCACCCTTACATCTGTCCTTTCCCCACAATTGAACCCCTTTCAGTTTATCATAACTCCTACTGTACCTGCTTAACTGGGAGAGTGAGTTGCTAGCCAGATCACTGGACTGAGGCAAGCTGCACAACGTTGCTGCATGCTGCGATGCTGAAGGCAGAAGCGAAGCAGTGGTGGACACCATGCTGGGCAGAGAACCAGCAGAAGGTAGTGAGGGAGAAGGTTCTGTCTTAAGCACAGGAATTGATGAAGTAGCTGCAACAAGTTAAAAATAGACATTCAAAGACAAATTCCAGCATATTTGACATCCCAGTCTGGATCCAGGAACACAACAGTGTTGTCCCCTTAGTTTAAAAAACCCTGACCGTTAAGAACCAGTAACAGTATCAAGAATCAGGTTATTAATGAAAATTCAAACAGCAACAGAACTATATTTTTTTCCCTTTAAGCTGTTCACCTACAATAGATTTATAAAATTTCAATGCTACATGTGTAGCAAACTTCTGCACCTGGAGAAGAGAAAGCTCCGGAGAGACCTTGTAGCAGCCTTCCAGTACCTGAAGGGGGCCTACAAGAGAGCTGGAGAGGGACTTTTTACAAGGGCATGTAGAGATAGGACAAAGGGGAATGGCTTTAAACTGAAGGAGAGTAGGTTTAGGTTAGCTATTAGGAAGAAACTCTTCCCTGTGAGGGTGGTAAGACACTGGTACAGGTTGCCCAGAGAATCTGTGGATGCCCTGTCCCTGGAAGTGTTCAAGGCCAGGCTGGATGGGGCTTTGAGCAACCTGGTCTAGTGGAAGGTGTCCCTGTCCACAGCAGGGGGGTTGGAACGAGATGATCTTTAAGGTCCCTTCCAAACCAAGCCATTCTATGATTCCATGAACTAAGAAAATTATCAGTACATACAGAAGTGAAAATGTCAAAGAAGACATTGTTAAGACAATGTTAAGAGAGAATTACAAAATAGTTTGCATGCATGAAATAGTTACATGTAAGAAGACTGATTCTAGTTTATGTGCTGGAGAAACAGAAAAAAACAAAAGTGTTCTCAAAGAGGAACTGGCACAGAAAAGGGGACTAATAAAAACGTTAGAGAATAATTACAAAAATATTAGGAATTCTCAGATCTTTGCGTTCCATAGCAAAAAGACAAGTCCTGTAGTGAATTTCATAAATTGTTTATTAATTCTGTACACAAGTTTTCCACTTGAAAAGTTATTTTTATATATAACAATCTTTCAAGTGGTAACTCTTTGGGCATATACACTTTTCCTGTTCATTTAAATTGAAGTTAGTACTAACAAAACATTGTTTATAGGTTGGAATGCTCAACTTCTTTCTACTCAGAAGTATAAGAAAAAAGGTTGCCCTACTAATGACCTACCTGAAGAGATGCTTAAGAGGAAGATAGACTTAAAATTGAAGTGTTGGAATTCCAAAAGATGTTAATCCACACTGCAGCCCTTGAAAACTTCCACAGAGCAGAACATAAAGGTCAGAATATTGAATACTATAATTTAATTATTTTAACTCCAGGAAGAGAGTTGTAGGGGTGGTACAAGTAAAATACCACATTAGAAAGTGACCAAGATGAAGATAACAGTTGATATCTGAGTTTTGAGATGTAACAAGAACTAATAGTTTTTGCAGCAGAATGTAACATAGAAACTCCATATAGCTGAGTCAAGTGATTTAAAGGGACTAACCAAGCAAAGTAAGGAAACAGTGAAGAAGGGAACTGAGGCAGCAGCCAAGCAACACCAAGTTACTCTATAACCAGGCGTATTGTCTTAAAGAAGTTCATAAGGAAGTCACTTCGAACTTTGGGGGCTCCAGACATGAGATCCCCAATGAAGCCCCTCAGAGACTGTAATGGTTTGGTCTAGGCCTCTTCCTGGCAACCAGGTCTAAACTAAGGAAGTACCATATCCCAGTATTCCATTCTATTTCTTTACGTAAGCAGACATGTAAATAGGAGGGGAGAGAAGGTCGAGCCCTTTCTTCTTTTCTGGCGTACTTGGAGAAAAGTAGCCCTCCCTGCGGCTCCTCCAGTCATGGGGCTGTGGGGTCTGTGGTTTGTCGATAGGCTGCTGCCTTCTTTCCGAGTTCGAGAAGGAGATGCAGTGACCGTGGATTGAGACGTTTGTGTTTTCTCAAGGAAAGTATTAATATTTCATTTGTTAGTTCTTTATTATTGGGTATATCTGTTTTTTCTGTTTTCGAGTGTTGGGAGTTTCTTTCTTATGTGTATGGGATGCAGGAACTCCTGGGAATATTTGTCTTTGACATACTGGTCTGTTCACATCTGGAAAGTGAAAGTGGACAGAGTCCCAAATGCAAGTTGTCACTGCTTCCTGGGAAGCTTCCAGTAGTGAGAGGTACTGGTGGCTGCTGATACAGTGAGTTGGGGGAGGGGTATGTGCATATCTTTTTAAATTTAATTCAATTTCTGTGAGGGAAAAACTGCACGCAGGTACCCCAGATACCAGGCTATTTAGAAAATTTTATTTCTGAAAGCCAAAACCAGTAACAGTACGGTGCTAAGCACTGGGCATGAAAAAATGCCCGCTCTTGTTCTCTCGGGGTCTTTTTTATAGCACACTTGGCCCCCCCCGCAGGGCCTTCAAGCATGTCTGTGAGAGTTTGTCTTGTAACAGGGAGTCAACCTCCATGGCAGGCAGGAGTAAGAGAAAACACATAAAATTATTCATGGGAAAATGTTTTTTTCCCAGGCAGCAAAGCTTCCTTGAGTAAGCATTAACTCTTTCCTCCTCGAGTAATTCTTCTGAAGATTTTTCTACACTTACAATTTCTTAATGTCTATGTTGATGCTGTAAATTCTCACTGTGTTGTGTTTTGGGTTTTTTGTTTGTTTTGGTTGGATTTGTTTGTTTGTTTTATTTTTGGTGTGTATGTCATGTCATGGTTGGGCTTCGCAAACGAAGATTTGGGAAGGCTTTATCCACATTTGTTACAGGCACGTTGGTGACTTATGAGGTCAACACGTGACAGACATATCCGATTGCAAAAGGCACAGCAGAAAGACTCCTTAGATGGTGTATTCCGCAAGACACGGTTCTTTCTGCATTACCTTTTCTCCTCGAGAGTGATCCTGCGTGTGTTCTCAAAGGAGACAGCTGCGTTATAGATGGTGTGTCTCCCGGTCTCCCGATTTGAGGCCAGAATAGACCAGTTATGGTGATCAATATGGCCAAGGTTGAGATGTTGTTTCAGGGAGTCCTTGAATCTTTTCTTTGGGGTTCCTCTCTTGCGGCAGCCAGTGGCAAGTTCACCATAAAGCAAGATCTTAGGGAGGCGGTGGTCCTTCATCCTGGAGACGTGCCCTGCCCATCGCAGTTGTGTTCTCATCAGCATGGTCTCTACACTTGTGACTGCTGCTTGTTCAAGAACAGATGTATTGGTCACATAATCTGACCAGTGGATGTTTAAGATTGTACGGAGGCAGTGTTGATGGAAGCGTTCTAGGAGACACAGGTGGTGGCGGTAGATGACCTATGATTCGGAACCATACAAGAGAGTAGACAGCACTATGGTTCTGTAAACACTGATCTTGGTACTTTTCTTCAAGTGTTTATTACGCCATACTCTTTTGTGGAGTTTTCTGAAAGCACTGTATGCCTTTGCCAACCTGTTGTCGATCTCCCCGTCAATCTTACCATCTGAGGAGATGAGGCTGCCTAGGTAATTAAACTGCTGGACTGATTTGAGCTCTGATTGGCCAATGGTGATGTGGGGATGATGGGGGACTTCCTGAGGTGCAGGTTGATGGAGAACCTCTGTCGTAGGGAGATAATGCGGTCAGAGTGACCTGTTGGCAGATTTTCGAGTTTGGGAAGAATAGAGTTTTTGATCATGAAGCCGACACCTGAGAGATGTTTCTCGGTTCTGGGCTTACCTGACCAAAAGAGTGTGTAACCGGCACCATGTTCTCTGAGGTTTCCTTCCTCGTGAAGGCGAACTTCACTGAGAGCAGCAATGTTTTGGTGTGTATATAAATGTAATATATGTAAATATATATAAATTTTGCATTAGTTCTGTTATCTTGGTTCTCTTAGGTTTTTTGGTTTTTTCCTTTTCCCTTGGTTTTTGGGGGGGAAGTTTTTGCTGTGGTGTTGGGAACTTGGTGGGGAGTCAGCTCCAAACCGCCACAGGATATGTATATATGCTAATAAGAGTCGGTAAATGTCATGAATATGTAACAAAAATGTGGGGAACAATAAATGAATAACCATGTAATGTATAAACTGTAGTGGAGACACCTCTGCGTGCACTTTGGGAAATGATTCCCAGGGTACCCAGTGTGCTGTGATCATGCAGCGCGTCGTAATAAAAGAATGCCTGGCTTCTAAAACTCACTAATCGAGTCTTAGAGATTTCTTTAAGAGTTGATTTTAGGCAACAAAGTAATGCCTGTATCAGAACCAGTACTGTGTTATTGTTACTCCACTGCAAGGCAGCAAGGTACCTGACAGAGCTTCTAACAGGGCACAAGTAGCACTATACCCAGTGAGAGCTGCATTCAGACTATGTGACTTTGTGTCATTACAGTTAAATGCTACTCAGAGCTTCCCAACTGAGAATTGGAAGAATTACTATGAAATTTGATATTAATTTTTAATTCTATAACTTTTTAAATTTTATATTAATTTGTGGTAGATAAATTCAAAAGAAAAAGCAACAGTAAAGCAGCTTCTTTAATTCTAAGACTGCTTAGGTTTGTAGATTTAATAGAGCTGCTTTCATACTTCAGTTTTAGTCAAGCAGCAAATAGTATATCCTATGCAAATACAAAATAAACTCAAAAGTCAGTCAAAAAATAGCCAGTGCGAACAAAAAAACAGCCAGTGAGAACAATATAAAACCTTAAACCAGATGTGACTGCTATAGTTGTGCGCAGAGCAAGTATTAAGGAAAGGTCAGAAAGCCCTGTGCACAACCAAGCTTTGTAAACTTACTGTCAAGAGTTGCTTGTGTTCTAACACTGCTGTGCCCATTCTGTAAACAAAGGAGAAATGGATGAATAAATTATCCTACAGGTACATTAAATTTTCAGACCGAATGACACACAGAACATGCTTCATGCAAAATTCTATATTCAATTCTAAATTGAAAGACCAAAAAGACAGAAAATTAACTTTTTTTACAGTCTTTAATAAAACCACATAATAAAGTTGTCTCAAGTGCAAGGTGTCCTGAACATACAGAATCCCATACACTGCCCATAATACACCCATCAGCAGGACACCATCCCATGTACTGTATATAACACAAACTTCAGATTCACACCAATATGAAAGAAAGAATTGCATTAACATATAGGAAATGGTTGTGCTTTTGATTTAATGCAACTCACAATTTTAACTATCCAAGTTACACAGAGATGCTAATTTTTTCAATTGAAAGATAAGACTTGAGAGGCACCAATTGCTGTTTGGATAACGCTGGAGTACAGAAGTAGATAGTCTATGCTTGATCCTCACCAGTACATATGAGCTAGTGCAGAAGACAAGTGTGACAGCCATTACATAACAAAGGCCAGGAGTAAATAAACTTACAAACTCTCACAAGTTCCTTAAATATTTGATAAATTCTCTTAAACAAACCTACATTCCATATACAAATAGAGTAGGTGCTTTTGAATACTCCTGAGACTCTCTCTGTCCTAGATTAAATCCCTCTCTATGTTTTTTAAAATAAAAGATGAAACTAATTCCCGCTGCCATTTACATCCAACAAAAGAGTAATGCTGGAAGGGTCAAAACCAGTTTGGGATCTATTTGCTAGGTGCCATATTAATTTAATAAATAATATGCCTTTGGATAGAAATTGTCAAGTTATGGTAAAATACCATGACTAATATTTACATACAGAGATAGTTCCTTTTTTAAAAACTAAGCTTCAGGGAAGGAAACTCAACTAGAATGTTGTGTTATTAAGAATAAACGTCAAACAGTAATTTAAGACGTCAAAACCCATAAAAGCAGAGGCTCTTATATATCAAATACAAAAAACGGCTACACAATAGGAAAAGAAAAAACAACAGAGTGTACTTGAGAATCAAAAAATACCACTTGGCTTGGTTAAAATATTACTATATCTGGGTAATACAAGTTTAATATGGATAAGAATATTTCCTCTTTTTCAAAGTCTTATTTCTGAAATTCACTCACTGTATCTGCAACAGGGGTTGGTTCAGACGGAGTCATGGAGCTTTGGTACGCTATCCTACTATGCACAGAAGTCTGGTCATAGGAGGAAGTTGTTACTGGGATGGTGCTCTGGGATGAGCAGGTCAGACTGGAAGAACTGATGGCAGAGGTTGTGTAGGTGGAGTCCTGTACTGTATTGGATATTGGCAAAGAGGTATTCAAAGGATCACTGGAAAAAGTAAAAATTATTTATCAAAATGGTAAATGACATCTCAAACACCTTTGTGAAAATATCAGCTCCTATATAGTTATCTAGAACTACTTTAAACATGTAGTCAAATCTACATTATTTATACTAGAAAATCTAATAATGAGAAAAAATATATAATTTTCCTTTGGTCCCCAGTAATCACTGATTATAAACCATCACCTGCACTAAGCACCATTCATCTTCCTCCTGCCAGCCCAATGAAAACAAGAGTTTACAACACAAGCACTTTTTGGTCATGTTATTTCCACCTTCTCAAATGATATATTTATGAACATAAACTCAATTTTTTAAAAAAGTAGATCCATAAAGTCTGGTATATGATGAGAAACACCCAGTCTCTTTTTACAATAGAATTCTGTCATTAAAGTAGCTGTCTAACAGAATTATGCAAAGAAGAAATGTACTTTAAAATGCAGGATTGTTTTACTTTCTAAACAGGTTTTTTTTTTTTTAGTTTATAGAACTAGAAATTAATGTGAAAATTCATTTTTAATAATATTTCTGAATTAGCTTCAGAAAACTTCTTATTGAAGCCAATTTTTGAATGAATAAGGAAGAAAAAATGGGTTACTGGTACGCTGGCATTTATCATTGACCATTTTAGCATTTCAGTAAGAGGTTCTACATACTGAAAGACTGGCTTCTTTTCTCATCCCAAAGAAGCATCAGATTTGTAATCTGGTGCCAATCTACTAATACACATATATGGTACAAAGATCATCTCTCCTCAACCAAAAGCAGAAAAAAAATCATGCTGTGAGGAACAAACCCTTAAAATATTTGAAAATCAGGACGATTAAACACGAGAAAGCAATTCTACAAAGGGTAGCTTAATTATAAAATTATTTACATTCATGTCATCTCCAGTTTCATATCAACCCATCCAGGGAGATTTTGATTGTCATTGGAAAATAAATTTCTCCTTTAAGATGCCATCCACAGAAAACACTTCACAGAATCAGAATCGATTAGGTTGGAAAAGACCTCTGAGATCATTGAGTCCAAACTGTGACCTAACACCACTATGGTCAACTAGACCAGAGTGCTAAGTGCCACATCCAGTCTTTCCTTAAACAGCCCCAGGGAAGGAGACTCCACCACCTCCCTGGGCAGTCCATTCCAACATCTAATCACCCTTTCTGTGAAGAAATTCTTTCTAATGCCCAACCTAAACCTCCCCTGGTGCAGCTTGAGGCTATGTCCTCTTGTCCTGTCACTAGTTGCATGAGAGAAGAGGTTGACCCCCACCTGGCTACAACCTCCTTTCAGATAGTTGTAGAGAGTGTTGAGGTCCCCCCTGAGCCTCCTCTTCTCCAGGCTAAACAACCCCACTTCCCTCAGCCACTACTCATAGGACGTGTTTCAGACCCTTCACCAGGGATTCGCTCCAGCATCTTAATGTCTTTCCTGAATTGAGGGGCCCAGAACTGGACACAGCACCTGAGGTGTGGCCTCACCAGTGCTGAGTACAGGGGAAGAATCACTTCTCTGGTCCTGCTGCCACACAATTGCTGATACAGGCCAGGATGCCATTGGCCCTCTTGGCCACCTGGGCACACTGCTGGCTCATGTTCGTTCACCTTACATATCATCATATTTCCCCCTCCCATTACATGGTAATTGTGCCTTGATGTTTTTGGCAGTTTTGACCCCTTAAAGAAGACATGCAAGGAGGCAGGAGGGGAACTCACACATACTTTAGAGATTTTGTGTACAAGCTATTGTTGGTTGCCTGGCTGGTATTCTCACTGCTTGAAGTTGATCCTAATTCTGGGAGTGCAGGTTCTGATCCAAACTCCAAAGCTCCAAACTGAACATTTAATCCTGTCACATCTGATGATCCAGGCATTTCCACTGCAGAGGCAGGAATCTTAAAGGAGGAAAAAACCCAGCATAATTCCTTTGCATGCACTATCTGTATTAAAGATATCAGTAACTGACATCCTCTCATCCCTTAACTACAGGCTTCTTCAGTTACTGCCTCAGACTTTGCTGCTAATTAGATCTGTGACAACTCCCCACTTTACATAAATTAACTACATTCTTGTAACCTGAAATAAATTTATTGATGCTATGCCCTGATCTGGACCTGAAACAAAAAGCCATACTGTTCTACAATATCAAAGTGTCATCTGTGTCCATCCCCCTCAGCCAATATTAATCTTGTGGCTACTAAGTCAAGAGTCAAGCCAAAAGTCACAAAGCAACAGTCATTTTCCATGCAGAGCAATCAGATATGTGCTTGGAAAAGACAACACTGTATTTTGAACCTAAAAACTATTCAGTTTTGAATTTTCTGCTTTATAAACAAGAAACAGAACATGGTCTTTGCTTTCCTTCTCCCTAGAAACTTATATATAGAATCATTTAGGTTGGAAAAGACCCTTGAGATCATAAAGTCCCACCATTAATCCAGCATTGCCAAGTCCACAACTAAACCATGTCCCTAAGCACCACAT